>NC_051181.1:113699121-113725401 GCF_013339695.2 Rhipicephalus sanguineus
TTCGACTATTTTAAGGCGAAAGCCTTAGATTCGTCATCGAACGCGAAAGTTGACAGTTGGCGTCAACACGGGTAATGCAAAAAAATATTGTGATGACGTCACCATATAACATCATCAAGACGTCACAAGGCGTCAGAATTTGTGATGTCGTTATGGCGTCCTCATGACGTCACTATTACGTCGCAGAAAGCGACATCACATGATGAAGTCATCACATGTCATCACCGTTTGGTGGAAGGTGGGCCGATCCCAGAGGTGCTGAAGCATTCCGTGATGTGCAGAAAGCTTGCAATGTCTGCGATCGCGGAGGCAGTGCAAAACTACATAAGCTTTCGGAGGGAATCAATATAATTCATTGCGAAGAAAAATGTGGCTTTCGCCTTGGAGTCGTATTTTATAGGCGAGTGCATAAGGAACTGTGTGAATTTTTATCGTAGGGATACACGAAAGGGCGGATGCGGAAAGAACACATAGAAAATTGTCATTTCAGACCCTTTCGACAACAGTCACAGCGTAGAAAACACGAAAACGAATGCACTGCTGCGTGGGCTTTTCAGTTCTTGTATAGTATGCATATACTGCAGCGATAGCCTTAAAGTTAAAGCGGCGCCACCGAACGACCAGTCTCCGCGTCATTAGCAAAACGACCGTACGCAGTCGCTTTTATTACCGCTGAACTTTTTGATGCGCAGAAGATGCATGACAGGGTAAGAAAAAGAAGGAAGCCCACGACTTCCAACGCGGCGAATTCGTGCGGAACAAATGTTTCGCAGTCAACACAACAGCATACGTCGGGTGAATACTTTAATGGAACCCGTTTAAAGCTATCATAGAAAAAAAGAAAAAAAAAAACCCGTAAGCTCTGCTGGTGTATAAGTACAGAGAGCCCCGGAATGTGAGTGTGCGTGTGTTTTTTTTAGTAAACTGAAACCAGTAGAGTATGCGAGCGTCATCAATCACTTTTTTGAGTAATGGTGCTCAGAAGCAAGAAAGCTTCTTGGGAAGAAAAAACGGCGGTTGTTTCAACGTGCTTTTTCTGGCGCGTGCGCGCTACGCGCACCTGAGCTTTTGCACGCATTAAAAAGTTTCCTGCTCAAATAAAACAAGAATACATTGAAGACCGCGGGCTATTTATCTTTCATTTCATAATACATATTGAATGTCATCAGCGCACACAGTGAACGCCCTTACAGAAAATTTTAAAAAGAGTGCTGACACGGTTTTGAGACATCGTATAAGGGACGCTTTTCGTTTTCTTGGCATGCAGCGTTAACTCTCTCCACACAGTGGAGTCAGACAACACGTATAAAATATCTTACTTTGTTTTTAAGGTTTTCGTCGCTGAGCATTAGCAAGACCACCCCACCGTAATAGACATCATACCGACGTGTCAACACAGTCTCACCTAGTTTGCGAACTCTGCGTCCTGCATAAAAATCGCAGAAATCACTGTCGGGGTCGCTGGAGGATAATCCACTCATCATTGTTTACGTGCACCACGAGCAGAGGACGCATTTGCCGCTAGTACATCGCGAGTTGCTGTCTCCCCGTGACGTCACACTGCGATGACACGTCACCGAGAAGCCGCCCCCTCGATATCGAAACCGAAAGTGTTATTTAAAGGTAGCCGCATTAAAAGTATATTCGATGCATTCCCAGGCACCACAATACTCTTTGTAGGGTTATCGACACCAGTGTTTTTATTTAGAGTGACAATCCGGAAATATTAAAAATTCGTGTCAGTACTCCTTCAAATGCGAAGCATTTCTCGGCGAACCTCGGCCACCTTGAGCGCATCTATCTATCTATCTATCTATCTATCTATCTATCTATCTATCTATCTATCTATCTATCTATCTATCTATCTATCTATCTATCTATCTATCTATCTATCTATCTATCTATCTATCTATCTATCTATCTATCTATCTATCTATCTATCTATCTATCTGTCTGTCTGTCTGTCTGTCTGTCTGTCTGTCTGTCTGTCTGTCTGTCTGTCTGTCTGTCTGTCTGTCTGTCTGTCTGTCTGTCTGTTTTGGATAACATTCTTTTAACATTCTTAACAATTTACCTTAATTTAACTTAACATTCTTTTTTTTTTTTGAGGGTAGGAGGGGGGCAGCCTCGTGCGTGTTACACTGTCATCTCAATGTTTGCATTGAAGCTGCAGACCGCGCGAAGGTCATTTAGCTCGCTGATGGGGCCATGTCTGCTAAAGAAGTGTGCTGTTAGTCTTTCTTCGAATGACACTCCACTTTGTTGATATCGCATTTAATGCTTCGCCCTTGCGGTGAAACTGACTTATTTTGCACTCGGCACTCGCGACGGGAACAATGTCTATTCTATTCTTTCCCGGTGTGGCACTTTCCAAAGCGGGGTGTGCAGGGCGTGAGGCAGAGGGCGATTTCGGTTTTCGCCGGCAAATCGGACCGACAGGGCTCTTCGTACGTACGCACACCACCGCCCGTTTCGTATCGGGCGGGTCGTATTGTGTGCGGGGTTTTCCAGGCCAGCAATAACGCGCCAACGCCCGCAGGAGGCGAAAGGCCACCGTTTGAGCTGACTGCAGCCGGACGCCGCCGCCCCATGCTCCAGTGGACCGGAAGGGCCACGATTCGTCGATGGAGTGAGTGAACGCGACCCCACGGTTGGACCCCACTTCTGACTCTGTTCCAGGGTTCCGGTGTCCTTTTTCGCTACCCCTCCCCCTCCCCTGCCACTTCTTCGCGAGCGCTTCTCACCTTGTTTTGTCTTTTTGCATTCACTGTCTTTCTTAAGCTTCGTTACGACTGCTCCCATCAGACCGGTGAACCGAGTAAGCACGTCGCCCGGGCGTAACAGGCTGTCATGTGGAAAAAAAGAAAAAGAAAACATAAGAGCAAAGACACAAAAGAAGCAAAGTGTTGTCTCAGAGAGTAGATGGCTTGTACGTGATTTCGAATGCATTAGCCTTTGATCTGTCCGAAGGCGCAACCCTTTTCAGCCGCGCCGTGTTTACCCTCTTCGGTGAGTGGTCTGCACAGACTTTCACGCAAATAAAATTCCATGAAACCCAGGGGCGTGAACGAGAGCACAGACGTGATGGCTGCGATACTGAGATTGTAGTTTAGGTGTCTGTATCCTACGCGGAGCGTAAGCAGCTAAAGGAAAGCACACTGAGACAGACAAAATGCAAAGAAACGATAACTCCCAGGGATGAGAAAGCGATATTCAGGCGCCTAGGAGCAAAATGGAAAAAGACAAGCAATCTGTACACATGGTTAACCATCGAAACAGAAGCGTGCGCGTGGCCCTTGTGTTCATAACGGTGCACTGAAGTATTTGTATTTCTTAACGAGGTTACAGACACCTTTGGATTGAGTTTGTGACGTGCACACACTGCGGGCTGTGCTGCAGCGCAGACCTTCACCACTTCTCATGGCAATGGTCTGCATTTGACAAAGGGCGAGTGGCCATACAGGCTTTGCAATGCACGAATTATCTTTAAGCGCTGCTTACGAATCCGAGCACGCAGCTGTTATTTGCACAATATGAAAATCAGAGCGGAATGATCAGGGTGGTTTAGGGGGACTGACAAACCACAGTACTGACCACTCGCCGCCTCAGCACAAGTGGCTGCTACTTACATAAGCGGGAGGCCTAAGACAATGTTAACTACTATTGCGGCTAGGGTGCCTCGATGCGCGGGGGGGGGGGGGGGGGGGCACACACATCGAGGTACACTAATCGTAGCTTCGCAAAGTCCTGCCTACCCCACAGAGGACTCGTTCCTCCCTATTTCTGAATAAAGTACTTTCCGTTCATCACAGTGTTTATTTCGCATGCCGCACATTGCACTCCTCTATGATGGTGATTGTGCGAAGCAGAGTGAGCGGCTCATTCTGTTTAGAAATGCATTAATCACAATGGCTATTACAAAGTTTCACTGTTTTTTACCCGGTAACACTCCGGGTAACTTGAGAAGTGGGGCTTGCCCAATTTCTGTGGCACATAAGGGCTAGGAGTTTTTGCGTACATAAGACGTACGAATTTGGTCTTCGCCTAGCCATGGACAGTTTCGTTCTAAAATACAAAGAAAAGCAGGTAGGTTAGCCAGTGTAGGTACCGCAGCGGAGGTCAAGTGGGAGAACGACCGTCTCTAATGCGGCAGGTACTGGGTTCGATTTCCAGTTCCTCTTTTCTAAAGGTGAGAGGCACTCCTACCTTGTGCTAGCTCACTCACTCACTCACTCACTCACTCACTCACTCACTCACTCACTCACTCACTCACTCACTCACTCACTCACTCACTCACTCACTCACTCACTCACTCACTCACTCACTCACTCACTCACTCACTCACTCACTCACTCACTCACTCATACTCGCGCCTATCAGATCACTGTGCATTCAACACGAACGTATTTGTTAGCCTAATTAAACTCGTGTCATTTATGTGTAATCCTTAACCTCGGCTTCAGTTTTGACATGCAGATTGATGTAAAAGTTAAACAGCGCACTCGTTCAGACATAGACAACCGCTAAGTGCCAAAGATGGCGCTGAACTCCTAACAGGAATGACCAACCAACTAGCGCGCCAATACCTCGCGAGTAGATTGATGTACAGAGTCGTCCACAAATGAGGTGAACACCTCATTAGTGTTCAGGACCTCATGGAAGCTCATGTTGTACACCTAATTCAGAAATTTCTAATTGTGTTTACCGACACCATGATTTTGTGATATAACGTGCGTCTCCCACGTGACGAATAATAAATGTTCTAGTTTTACCGGCTTGAATACTAATGAGGTGTTCACCTTACATGTGGTTGACCCTGTATGTGAAGGCAAAATTTTACAGCAGCAAATGTCATTGCCTTTATTTTATTTATTTTTTATTACAGCGGAGCTGTTATACGCTAGTTTCTATCTGATCGCTGCGTTCTTGCTCTCGTACACTCTGCCCCAACCACAGAATCTCTTTTTGTGCACTCCTCGCCAGCCACAAAATCCCGCCACCCGAGGTAACTTCGAACGTTCATCCGCATTTCTGAAGAAATACTGGCATCAGTGACCGATCGTGATTCTGGTGTGCGTCGTTCTATGTGTTCGCAGACAGTGCTCGCTGTCTGCTTTTTTAGATGCGTAGCAGCTTAAGGCGGGGGCTTTGTCCGTCTCTGCCGCGGCGTCCACACCCCCACTGCGCATGCGCGTCCCTTCCCCCTCTCTCCTCCTACGTTCCCCGCCTCTCGCGCGCCTCATTCTCTCCTGCGCAACGCCGCGATGAGCGCCCTCCTACGCTCCCCTCCTCTCGCGCGCCTCATTCTCTCCTGCGCATGCGCGTCCCTCCCCCTTTCTCTCCTCTCCTACGCTTCCCCCCTCTCGCGCGCCTGTCGACCGCGTTCCCCGCTCGCCCTGTGAGAATTAACGGCCAGGCTAGAGGGAACACACGGCGCGCGTAGCGTTCCTCTTCGCGTTCCACGACGATTTGAATGGATGGATGCAGCTTACGGCGCGGTTCTTCAACCCAGCTTATGAACCTGGCGAGCCAGCTCCTAAAAAAAATTACACCATCTCCCGCTCAAGCGAACCATCGCCCCGCTGCTTCGCATCCATGCATGGTTCCCTTTAGCGGGAGATGGTATAATTTTTTTTTCTTCTTCACTGTTCCTGTTCGCTTATACTCCCCTGTAGGGTAGCAAACCGTTTAGTTGATTTCCCGGTCTTCCCCAGCTTTGCTCCTTTTCTCTCCTTCTGTCTGCCCCGTAGCGCGTGTGAAGACTGTCCTCTATTTCTCCTCACAACAGCGTGCGTCTTGATTTTCAAGTTCGCACGACGTACGAGGTGAAGTTGCCGAGCTTCGCATCTAAACCTCATGACAGCTACAGAAGCGAAATGAAATTCCTGTAAATATCAACACAAAACGTAAATGGAAACATAAATAAAAACCGAGAAAGAGAGAGAGAGAGAAAGAGGGGGGAGCGATAAAGCTGGAAGCGGAGTCAATGAACACGCAACCTTATCTCGTCCTCCTGGAGGGCATCATTTTTATCGCACATATTTCACTCTGTCAATTTTAACGCCCAAAGCGACCGAGCGACGGAGAGACCTGGGAGAGAGGAAGCGGCGCTGACAGCCGGGAGAGGCAAACGCTGATGCGACGTCGAACGTCGCACAAGAGGGGTCTGCAGATGAGAACGACGCGAACAAGTGAAAGGAAAAGAAAGAGGTGTGAAACATAAACGTACAAAAAGCGTGAAAGCGTCGACACAACAAAGAGAAGCACTCCAAGTACGTAGCGGTGAAGCCAGAAATCACTCCCTGAATTTCCCTCCTCAGGGAGCCCCTCCAGGAACAGGCTAGCACCGCAGGCGTTGCCTTATCGGTGCGGCCCATGCGCCTTGTGTTTGAACGTGGAGGCAGCGAGGAGACGCGCTCAGGGAGAGGAGGGGGGGACGAGAAATCCGCTCGCAGTTCTTCTCGTGCATTCTGGGAACTATACACCTGCATATCGATGGCACAGTGACGAAAAAAAAGTGCAGGTGCCTACACGATGTGTGTATTGATGTCGACTTTGAACAAACGTATACTGTGCAGCCAGTGGTGATGTTGATTCGGCAGTATGCCACACACATTATCCACACTTCGTCATTAGAAACGAAAAGCGAGTCGATTCGTGCTATCAGGATTAAGTTACGCATTACAATTCGTAATGTAAAGTGAGTCGCTTCGTTACCGACACTCCGTATTTTTACTGCGGTGACGCCACTCGTGTGCTCATAAGGGAACAGGAGGACTACAAATACTAGAAAATTAGTAGAAATGCAATAAGTCTATTTACCGCCGTTGAAAGTTATTTTTTTGGACGCACTGAAGCGGGGACACTCACGTGGAAGGTTGGTGATTGTTTCCTCGCAGCTCGAGTTGTTGCTTGTCGGGCGCTCGGCCATTCCGATTCCAAATGAGCAGGCATTCGTGAAGGCCGCTCCAAGCCACAGGCGGCACGGGAGCGTCTCCTCAGCTTTGGATATTCCCGACGAAAGACAAAGAAAGTTAAATACATACATAGAAAGGTCAGGAAGACGCCCTTTTGACGACGACCGACAGGAGTGGCACTTCGACAAAAGTGAGGGCATGCCTACTTATACCTATTTTTAATCTAACCCGAAGTGGATGATAATAACCTAGTCGTGGTCTCTGCGGTTATTAGCTAATACATAGCTAACCTGCTGCGCAAGATTACTGTATTGAAAGCATAAGAAGATGAGTGGACTCGGGGAACACTTCGTAGGAGTAAACGTAAGCGCCGAAAAGAGAGGGAGACAAAAAAGACAGAAAAAAAAAGCGTGTTTGTTTAACGGTGACAAAAAGCACTGAATCTGTTTCTTTTTTATCGCCTGTAACATCAGAAAAACGTAAAGGAACTCGCGAAGGGAATCCTCATAATTCCAAGCTATAGTAGGCTTTTACATTGTACATCGAGAGGCAACAGGTAGGAAGCAGAAGCGGGTATTAGGACGGGGCTCAGCATTACAAACCTGACGCAGGAAAAAGAAAAAGCAAGGTGCAAATGTGGCTCTCCGACATGCGGTGTAACGAAACAGACCCCAACGCCAGCTGTGCTCAGAAAGAGCAGAAAGAGACCGAGACCGAATAAAGGTGTCAGCTTTTTTCGCACCGCTGAATTCCGAGTCAACGTATATGTTATCATGCTCGTCGTCTGAAGTCGCACATCGAGGCCACCCGATCAGCGCGAAGAGATCCGGATAAGCCTCCAGCCCCGCGTGATCCGCTTACAAGCCAGACACTCCAGGATGCCTTCTCGGTCCACCGCTACATACAAAAGGCCGGGTGTATACATAACCGGCACTCGTCACTCTTGTTCGTGTTTTACGGGCGCGGGTGCTGCTTAAGCTTACCACAACTGCTTAAGAAGTCATGTGTATCTAGAGGCTCTGCTACCACATGTTTCTCCACTTTCTCTCGAAAAGCTTGACTGTCACCTAAGTGCTGAACTTGCGAAGAGTCGCCAGCCACTGTTCCTCTGTTGGAACACTGCCCACATTTTCTTCATTGTTGCTGCTTTGATTGAACTGCACGCAACTGCGATCTCATTCCAATACCATCACCGTTCCTTCTCGTATTCCCCGCGCATTTATCTAGACTCCCTTCTTTCCGCTTCTATTCCCATGCACCCAACACGCTCACCAAGTCTTGTACCTCGCACTGTGCCACCGGATTATATTGGGCACGTTTGTACATATCTATAGCTCGGACTGTGATTTACACCCTGCTGCCTCTTGTGCGGCCATGCCAAACTACGGGGAAGAGGATTAGGTTACCGACGCGCGGTTCTCTTCTTTGGCGTGTAGCTTGGTTAAAGCAAGTCTCGTCACGCATTATTTTTCCGTGCTCACATCTTTTTTGTTGTTGTTCGTATGAGTTACTTCTGGTTTTCTTATGTGTAAACGATGTCTTATGTGCTAACAACTAATCAGTAGTGGCGTCTGAGTGAAAGTACGATTATTTGTTCGGTTTTGTGTCATCGCTCAGCACACCTCTATTAAGAGCTGTTGAATTCTAAAAGAAATATTACGACTAGACGATTAGCAAGTACTGGTAACCCGGGCATCCTCAGTTTCCTCCAAGGCCTTACAAAGTGAAAAAAAATCGCCATATAAAATCGATATATCATTACTAATGATGTTATGTGCCCAAACGTAAGCAGAAAATTCGTGTGAAACCCCATAGATATAGATAAAGATAAAGATAACATTCTAATGCTTCTTTTAAGGATAGCTCGTGTGCTCGAAATTCTTAACACCCGGCAATGTTTTCGACAAAATTAGGCAAGATAACGGTAAATGTGTGAGCGTCGATATGGCCACCTAAACCACGCATAAGAGTGCATTAATGAAAGACAGGCGCCATTGCATTCCACTGCCAGAAAGTGCAACAGTGCATCGTCGCTGTTTGGTACAGAGAAAATTCGGCGCGACATTCCTTTTCCCCATATATTACTGCGTTTAAGGCCACAACTAGCTGAAGGTGCAAGAAACGTGCGTTAATTGAAGAGTTCAATCGCTTACGGCAAATTCGCACCTCACAGGAGAACACATTAACTCAACATTGAATATATATATGCGTATATTGTTACAACAGGAAATAAGACCAAAAGCTGGGACTAACATTTGCGGCAATTAATGGTTGCACTGCATTCGCCTAACTTGAGAAGCAGGCTGTAACCCTACCTTTGTCAAACATATCTCTGTCCACGCGATCTCTCTATCTATTTATATCACTCGTTTCTTCCTTGCTCAGTGAATATTCGATGGCACAGTGCCCTTAGGGACAAAACACTCTCGAGAGTTCAGACTACACTCGAAGGCAGCGATAGACACAATAAATCACATAAAAAAAATAAGTCGAAAGAGACGCCACTGGCGTCTCATGGGCCGTTACGTACGCTACGTCATAAACACCATCACGCATATTTCAACGATGAAACGACGCTATCCGGGCTTCACAGCAGGAAGGAAATTGAGAAGGGTTCGCTTTATAGCTCTGCATGGCGCTCGCAGAGATTGATGCCTCCGCCGAGAGATGCCGAGATGTCGAGCAATGCTGGCCGAATAGGCGCGGAGTGCCCCCACGAGGAGCCTCTTTCTCTTGAAAGCGGTTCTGCAGTGAAATATTGAGCCAGCACGTCCTGGCATATACGTCTTGGAGTCATGCTTGTCTGCATCTGTCCAGTTCCCGTGACTATACTCCGCACAATAACTCCTGTCTCTCTCCCTCTCCTAAACACTCTAAAACTTCCCCAGTGTAGGGTAGCAAACCGGAGGCGCGTCTGGTTAACCTCCCTGCCTTTTATTCATTTCCTTCCTCCTCCTCCTCCTCCTCCTCCTCCTCCTCCACACATACAAGCTGGCACGCACACATTCACCAGAGCACGCGCACACACATTGCTTTGATAGACGTTCGGATGTGAGCGCAAAAGCACTGAGGTCCACCACATGCAGATCGGCGAAAGCTTGGTCAACCAGTTGCATTGTTTGCCGCAAGCGAGTAACGTCCCTGAAGAGATTTGCAAGAAAAAAAACACGCTAAATCACGGGAAAATATATGGGATGAAATGGTAGGAAAGCGATTGTGGTGTGTTGTGGCGGCATCATCTGCTGATTCGACGGGAAAATAACTGTTCCCATGCAGCCGGGGAGGTATTGGAAACAGCCGTAGTTCCTTGCCCAATGACTAAATCGGCTTGTCGCAGTGGTGATACAAAGGTGATGTTTGGCGCTTCCTTCCGTGATTCCGTAGGAAAATTAGGCACTAAACAAAATACATTTATGGACGTTATGCGGGTTATGCGGATGTCAATTTGTTTTGTGTGTGTTGTCTTGTGCGTAATCTATATTCGCAAGGACAGCAGCAGTACCCAACCGAATGTCACACTTAGCAAAGTCCGAGTGGGTTTGCAAATAGAACTTGGTTATAAGGCGACCACCTCGAAGCTTTTTATATTCGATGACGCTGAAGCATACGTACATAGCGAGGGTGAAAAATTATTTCAGTTTGACCAAACCTAGATTGCACTAACTGCACCACCTAAAGAAAAAAAATTCTCGTGACAGCACAACGTATTGGTCCACATTTGTGCTATACTCACGGTGAAAACGGCACCAAGAAAATAAACAGAAAGAGCACAGTGCTCGGAAAGCGCCGCCGAGTTTCCTACCTCGTTTAAATGCAAATTGACTCGCTCGACAATAAGATTTAAATCGCCCCGGGCTTCTGAATTTTATTATAGTTCCCCAGTGAATCCATTCTTGCCCGCGTTAGGTATAAAATAAAAATATCATGGGGAGAAAGGACTTCAAATCCGCATAAAATCGGGTAAAAAAAGAGTCGTGCAAATTAGACTACATGATGTTTTTTGACACGCGGCTCGGTAATTGAGCGCGGTTGTTCTGTACCGTGTACATTCAAATTAGGGGGTGTGGCACTTTTTTTTTTTTTGCGTGACGGTTATACCGTTTCACCATCTTTTTAAAAGGTCTACGAATTTCATCTGACGGCACTGTGAACACCTTTATAAATCCTGAAGTAGGATATGCATCAACATTGAAATCGTTGATTATCCCCATTTGTTGTTCTCGTTGTTTTTGCTGTAAGTGAACACATAAATATAGCGACATTTTCCTTGTGTTTGTAAATGAAGCCTCTTTCATATGCATTTTTGGGGTACAAACATCCAAGAAAAAAAGTACTGCAGAAGCTCAGCCCCGTCAGGTGACCTCTTTTTGCTTTTGAGTCTGCACACTACGTGTACCTAAGTGCGCAATCCACTTTTGTTTCGGGAGCTCATTCTTCACATCGAAGACTCAAACACCAAAGTGATACTGGAATAGCGGATAAAGAAAACAGAAGCTGTTTCAATCTACAATTTCTGTTCCAATTCGGGCATCCGATCTAAGGTATTCGAAATTCCAAGCAAGCTTACGCGCCATGCACACATTGCGAACGCTCTTTTGAGAGAGCAGTAAATAAAAAACGAACGTTTCCATTCCATACAGTCGAGGTATCTTTCAATTTAATATGGTTCACTGAGAACCTTCTACACTTCTACTTCATATATATTTCATCTGCTTCTCCTGGATAAAAAGTCGGAGGGAAAAAAAGGGGGCTTTGGTGACGATATTGCTTGACACTCATATTCACTAGTCCGGCAGTTTGTTCTCAGGGGTGTCTCCTGGAATCAATTTCTTCGAACCTTGGGAAATAGACAACAAACATTCTTCCTGTCACCTCACTTTCAGCGACTTGTTCAGCGCCACTTTGTAAATATAAATTGCCGCGCGCCACTGGAAATTTCGAAATTTATTTCAATACTTGAAGAATAGTTTTTGAACCTTTATAGACAATTTGAATTTTTAAAGGTGACAGAATTACACCTCGAACTTTGTTATTTATCCGGCTTGTTCCTCCCAAGATATAGTCTACATTAATAAGTGTCCTCACGCGATACTTTTTTAAATTCTAAGAATGCGAGCTGAAAGAATATTAATCAAACCGTATTTTGTTTGTTCGAGAAGCGGGGTAATTTAATATACTAGGGACATAGAGAAATGCATAAAGTAAAATCACCATGAGCAATGGTTAGCGAACGAAAAACAAAAACAAGTGCAATGGGTAATTGAAGAATAGATAATAAAAGAAAGAGATTCGAGGGAAGTTCGGCAGAGGAGAACATTACGTCAGCAGCAGCACTGCGACATGGAAAAGAGAGCGTGCCAAGTGAGAAGTGAAAGAATGGGCAGTAGATAAAAGGGAAACGGAATGGGCTTTGCTTGAAACAGAAAACGAAATGGCGGTCTCACTGGTAAAACGGAAGAGCAGTCAAGCAGAGATCGTTCAAGAGAGGGCAAAGAAAGATGTGGCGTCACCAGCTTACGGGAGTGTGCGAGTCTTCAACTGCAATTTGCAACAGCTAATAGGTTGACAAACTTGTGCTCATAAATGTTTTTTTTTGTTGATGTGCTCAACTGCTCACAAGCTGCGCCTCAATTTAAAAGAAATGATGGGCGCTTGAGCTTTGCCTTCAAGAGTTGAACGCGATAGCGTAATCGAGACCCGTCTACATCGCCTTCTCAATTGCTAGCCTAGCTTTGGTCCTCGGTGGATGCCTCAACGATGCCGCAAGGAAACGAACGTCTGTGCGCGTAACATTGGCAGTTTCAAACTAACCTGAAAGGCCTATTGCAAGTGCAGTTGCGAGGCGCACACTACGCCGTAATTCTTCCTTTCGCGAATCACCGAAGGGCCCACTACGCGTTCGTAAGGCAACACGCGAACTGCTCGCTTTGTTGATGCTTTTTGTGATGACGATGATTAAATACATCTGAGCGCTTTGTAATGGTTCGGTCTTTAAACCACCCACCCGTTCGTTGCGCAGGTCGCATGTTTTGACGCCTGGCGCGATTCTACGCTTCTGCCACGCAATATTACATGCGTTAAGGAGACTCCTCCCACTACACAGCATTCATATAGTGTTTTTTTCTGAATCAGTTCCAAGCAATGGCGTGTCTCTGTGGTAGAACACCTGCTTGCCCGCAAAAGGCTTGGGTTCGGTCCTCACTCGAGATGAAGATATTTATTATTCATTTGATTTGCATCTTTCTCGATCTTTCTCACGGACAACGCCGACACTGACATCGACACCGGAATTTCTGCAAAACGAGCTCTTAACGAAAAAACACGTCATACTGTGTGTTCTGGATAGGAATCCGCCGACTACGACGGTGATAAGTGATGTCAATTTGATAAAGATCGGTGATGAGAGGTGCATGCACCAAAAAGTGTGGTACACTAATTTAGCTTTTGTAAATGATATTTTGTAAATTATGTCACATCGGTACATAAATTTTCGTGTATGTTTGGCCAAGAAAGGAGTCACACAGTGGCGCATACAGAATGACTAAACAAAAAAGTAATCTAAGTAAATCAGTGAATACATCAAGCATGGCGCCTTGCAGCTTTGGAAACCTAACGTGCTCCCAAAAACGAAGTTTAACATGCTTCGGAAATTTCGCATTCTAGGTTACACAAAAAGATCGAAAAAAACAATATCATCTAATACAACATCGAACGAAACGGCGAAAAAGAAAAAGAAAGGCCAGTGAGTTGTAAAATGCGGAGCTTATACGCAGTGTGCACGGTATGTCAACGTGCGCCGTTTTGTTATGCGATTCACAACTTCCGCTGCACTTTTGGAGAGAAGCAGATTGATATAAAATACAGCTTTTCACTGTACTGGACGCACAACAAAAGGTGACCTCAACGACGGGTGTGAATGCCCCCTAAGTATGACGGGCGGAAAACAGAGGAAACATTACCGTTGAAGCGGCCGGCAGCTGCAGAACATGAACTGCCTTTCACCCTCCTAGTCGCCACGCAAACTGCAGCACATATCCTAATAACAGATATCGCACGATAGTGCCACGGGCGTTTCTTATTATCACTTTTGGTTTATTCGTTTCTCGCCCACAAAGACTGTCAGCAACGCTCAGCGCAAACCGCGCCTCATTGTTCGAGAGGCTTCGCGATCATTGTAGATCGTTTTGTTAAGATTGCGCGCAATACGCGCACACTCGAGCCTATTCTAGAATTTGCACGACAGCCAGCGATAATGCTGGAATATTCGACGGCACATGTTTAAATGCCGACGCGCTTCACCGCTTGTCAGTTGATCGACGGACGACGCCCTGTTCGCCGCTATCATTGTACAGCGTGTATTGATGTAGTCCTAGTTCTCATTTTCCGGCCACAAGTTCGGCCAAATAAACAGTTCATCCTGCAAACGCCGACCGCTGTCTTCGTCGACGTCACGACCACGTGACATCTGGTGGAGGTGCTGCTTCTTCCATGATCCGGACGCCACCGCGGAGCGCTGACCCAAGCCCAAGCCGCGACGAGGACGACGGCAAGGAAATCCCGGATCGTCGAACAAGCCGCAGGCAGAAGGGACTGCAGCCAGAGCACGGGCTCCTTCCCGAAAAACCCAGGCAGCCGCAGATCTCAACATCGACCACAGCGACTATGACCGACCACGTGCAGCCTGCGCCAATCCTTCTTCGCCAGCCCAAGGAGCCGCCAACCTTCCGCGGATCGTCGTTCGAAGACCCGGAAAGCTGGCTCGAAGCCTACGACCGAGTCGCCCTTTTCAATGCCTGGACCAGTGAAGACAAGCTACAGCATGTCTACTTCGCCTTGGAGGACGCAGCTAGAACCTGGTTCGAGAACCAAGAGCGAACCCTGACAACATGGGACGTTTTTCGCACCAGGTTCCTGGCAACATTCACCAGCGTCGTCCGCAAGGAGAGGGCCGAGGCTCTGCTCGAAACCCGCGTGCAGCTGCCTAACGAAAACGTGGCACTCTTCACAGAAGAAATGACGAGACTGTTCCGCCACGCAGACCCCGAGATGCCCGAGGAGAAGAAAGTGCGCTTCCTCATGCGAGGAATCAAGCAGGAGCTGTTCGCGGGACTGATCAGAAACCCACCCAAGACCATCCAAGAATTCCTGGCGGAGGCAACAACAATCGAGAAGACGCTCGAGATGCGCACGAGGCAATACAACCGCCGCATGCCGACGACGAACTACGGGGAAGCACATGCGCTGGGCTCCGACGACTTACGTGAGACGATAAGGGCGGTCGTGCGCGAAGAGCTCCGAAAGATGTTTCCTGCATCGCAACCCCAGGTGCATTCCATAGCCGACGTCGTTCGCGAGGAACTTCAGCATTCGCTGGGAGTTGCTGCACCGCCGCAACCTGAGCCGGAAGCCATGAGCTATGCTGCCGTTGCACGCCATGCTGTCGCCACTCCGCGCAATCACCAACGCCCCGCGCCGTCGCATTTCCGTCGCCAGACACCGCCGCCACCTCCGACGCTATCCCGCCCGCCTGCAAGCCAAAGCTACACCCCCCGAAAGACCGACGTTTGGCGCGCCCCTGACAACCGCCCGCTCTGCTACCACTGCGGGGAGGCCGGCCACACGTACCGCCGCTGCCAATACCGACAGATGGGGCTACGCGGATTCGCCGTCAACGCGCCGCGCCCGCAGCCAGGCGAACGGCCTCGTGACATCGACGACTATCTCACCGGAGCACAGCGGCAAGAACGACGACCTTCCCGCTCGCCGTCGCCCGGCCGTTACATGTCACCGCACCGCCGGCAGTACACTGGCCCAAACCGGGGCCGATCGCCTAGCCCGTATCCGGAAAACTAAGGGCAGCAACCGATGGAGGTGCGGTTGCTGAACGACGAAATGCTGAAGATCCTCCGCCGTCGACGACCACGCCGCGACGAAGTTCCGAGCCCCCGCCGCACGCCGAACGACGCCCTGAAGACGAAACTTTGCGACCGGAAGCAGACCTGACGACGCAACGCGGAAGCAGCGGTGCAAACCGACGTAGCCGTGACCCGACGCCGCGACCTAACCGCAACGCAAGACGGCGGACTAGCGACCTCGACGTTCTGATCGACGGCCACAACGTCACTGCTCTCGTCGATACTGGAGCCGACTATTCCGTCATCAGTGGGCCGTTCGCAGCACAGTTGAAGAAAGTTAGGACTGCTTGGGAAGGCCCCGAGATCCGGACCGCTGGAGGCCATCTGATAACGCCGATTGGTGTCTGCACGGCGCGAGTCACCATCAATAACCGGACTTATCCTGCGAGCTTTGTAATCCTACAAAACTGCTCCAGGGATATGATACTTGGAATGGACTTCTTAAGTGACCACGGCGCCGTCATCGACCTGAGGTCTGAGTCGATAACACTGACCTCAGACAAAGCGCTCCCGCCCCACGCGATGCCAGGCAACCATGCATTGAATGTGATAGAAGAGCAGGTGACCATTCCGCCGCGCTCCAGCGTCATTATTTCCGTCGGCACCGAAAAACCTGCGAACCTTGAAGGCGTCATCGAGGGTGATCAGCACCTACTCCTGAACCGTCAAATTTGCGTCGCACGAGGTATAGCCGAGCTGCGTGACGGTAAAGCAAAGGTGGTGCTGACAAACTTCAGCCACGAATATAGGCACCTCAACTTTGGTACGACGGTTGCCTACATCGACGAATGTCTAGCCGCCAGCGATGCTTTCGCCCTCTTCGATGCTGCCGAACCTGCTTCGACGAATAGAGGTCCCGAACCGGATTTTGACGTCAATCCGAGCCTTCTGAAGGCCAAGCAAGACCAGCTGAAAACCCTGCTCCTGCAATACAGGGACTGTTTCTCGTCGTCATCGCGGGTCCGACAAACGCCCCTTGCGAAGCACGGCATTATAACAGAAGAACATTCTCGACCACTCCGTCAGAGCCCCTACAGAGTTTCTACTCGAGAGCGCGACGCGATAAAGAAACAAGTCGACGAGATGCTACGCGACAACATCATCCAGCCGTCCAAGAGTCCGTGGGCGTCACCCGTGGTGTTAGTGAAGAAGAAGGACGGGACACTGCGTTTCTGCGTTGATTATCGGCGCCTGAACAAAATCACGAAAAAGGACGTGTACCCCCTCCCACGAATAGACGACACCCTGGATCGACTTCACAACGCGACGTACTTTTCGTCGATGGACCTCAAGACCGGCTACTGGCAAATCGAAGTCGACGAGAGAGACCGAGAAAAGACTGCCTTTATAACACCCGACGGCCTCTTTGAGTTCAAGGTCATGCCTTTCGGTCTTTGCTCGGCACCTGCGACGTTCCAGCGTGTCATGGACACCGTACTGGCCGGATTGAAGTGGCAGACGTGCCTTGTGTATTTGGACGACGTCGTCGTGTTTTCCTCAACCTTCGACGAGCATCTCCGGCGGCTTGAGGCAGTACTTCAAGCAATCAAGGCCTCTGGACTGACCCTGAAGCCAGAAAAGTGCCGATTTGCGTACGACGAGCTCTTGTTTCTGGGTCATGTGATCAGCAAGTCTGGAGTGCGCCCAGACCCGCGGAAAACAGCTGCCATCGCCGACTTCGCGCCACCCACTGACAAGAAGGCCGTGCGCCGATTTCTCGGCTTATGCGCCTATTACAGACGCTTCGTCAAAAACTTTTCACGGATCGCCGAACCACTGACGCTTCTCACGAAGAATAACGTGGAATTCAGGTGGGAAACGGCACAAGTGCAAGCCTTTCAAGAACTTAAACGACGCCTGCAGACGCCACCCATACTTGCGCATTTCGACGATTGCGCCGATACGGAAATACACACCGACGCAAGCAGCGTAGGACTCGGTGCCGTCCTTGTGCAAAAGACTGACGGGCTTGAAAGGGTTATCAGTTATGCTAGCCGGTCACTATCCAAGGCGGAAGCAAACTATTCCACAACAGAAAAGGAATGCCTTGCCATCCTCTGGGCTACGTCAAAGTTTCGCCCCTACCTCTATGGCAGGCCCATCAAAGTTGTCAGTGACCATCACGCCTTATGCTGGCTAGCTAACTTGAAGGACCCTTCAGGTCGTCTCGCACGATGGAGTCTGAGGCTTCAAGAATTCGATATTACCGTCGTGTACAAGTCCGGACGAAAACACTCTGACGCCGACTGCTTGTCTCGTGCCCCCGTCGACGCACCGCCGCAAGACGACGACGATGACTGCTTCCTCGGAACCATAAGTGCCGACGACTTCGCCGAAAGGCAACGGGCCGACGCGGAACTGGGGGGCCTTATTGAGTACCTCGAGTGCAAGACCGCCGTTGTCCCGAAGGTATTCAAGCGAGGACTGCCGTCGTTTTTCTTACGGAACGGCGTTCTCCTGAAGAAGAACTTCTCGCCACTTCGAACTGACTACCTTCTCGTCGTGCCCTCATCATTGCGACCAGAAGTCTTCCAGGCCCTACACGACGACCCGACGGCTGGACACCTCGGTGTTTCCCGCACGCTCGCCAGAATACAGGAAAAATACTACTGGCCACGCCTTGCTGCCGACGTAGCCCACTACGTTAAGACTTGCCCAGATTGCCAGCGACGGAAGACACCGCCGACTAGGCCAGCGGGACTTCTGCAGCCAATCGAACCACCTCACCGGCCGTTCCAGCAAATCGGGATGGATCTACTGGGGCCGTTCCCCACGTCGACTTCCGGCAACAAGTGGATCGTCGTAGCAACTGACTACCTCACCCGCTACGCCGAGACAAAGGCCTTGCCCAAAGGCAGTGCCGCCGAGGTAGCCAAGTTCTTCGTGGAGAACATCGTCTTGCGTCGTGGCGCCCCAGAGGTCCTCATCACAGACAGAGGTACCGCCTTTACTGCGGACTTAACTCAGGCGATCTTCAAGTACAGCGAGACGAGCCACCGCCGCACCACCGCCTACCACCCGCAGACCAATGGCCTCACCGAACGTCTAAATAAGACCATCGCCGACATGCTGGCCATGTACGTCGACGTTGAGCACAAGACGTGGGACGCCGTCCTTCCGTACGTGACCTTCGCTTACAACACGGCCGTCCAAGAAACGACGCAGATGACGCCGTACAAGTTGGTCTACGGAAGGAGCCCGGCGACGACGCTGGATGCCATGCTACCCAACGTCACCGACGAAGAAAATGTCGACGCCGCCGCTTACTTACAACGTGCCGAAGAAGCTCGACAGCTGGCCCGCCTGCGCATCAAGACCCAGCAGCGCACCGACAGTCGTCGCTACAATCTTCGACGACGCTTCGTCGAGTACCAGCCCGGCGACCGTGTCTGGGTATGGACGCCAATACGCCGACGGGGACTTAGTGAGAAGCTTCTTCGACGATACTTCGGACCGTACAGGGTACTTCGCCGCCTCGGCGCACTCGACTACGAGGTTGTCCCTGACGGCATTACGAACTCTCAGCGGCGCCGTGCACGACTTGAAGTCGTCCATGTCGTACGCCTCAAACCATATTACACGCGTTAGCGAATCTGAGGACTGTCATTTTGCTTTATTATTGTACTTTCTTGCTTGTGCTTATTGTTTATTGTACTTTGTTGCTTTATTCTTGTTATTTATTGTTGCATGCATTGGCCTGTTCTGTTTTAAGCATCGGGACGATGCTTTTTCAGAGGGGGGCATTGCCACGGGCGTTTCTTATTATCACTTTTGGTTTATTCGTTTCTCGCCCACAAAGACTGTCAGCAACGCTCAGCGCAAACCGCGCCTCATTGTTCGAGAGGCTTCGCGATCATTGTAGATCGTTTTGTTAAGATTGCGCGCAAGACGCGCACACTCGAGCCTATTCTAGAATTTGCACGACAGCCAGCGATAATGCTGGAATATTCGACGGCACATGTTTAAATGCCGACGCGCTTCACCGCTTGTCAGTTGATCGACGGACGACGCCCTGTTCGCCGCTATCATTGTACAGCGTGTATTGCTGTAGTCCTAGTTCTCATTTTCCGGCCACAAGTTCGGCCAAATAAACAGTTCATCCAGCAAACGCCGACCGCTGTCTTCGTCGACGTCACGACCACGTGACAATAGTATATCTGGATGTGCTATAGTACTGCCGGATATGCTATAGTACTGACGGATGTGCTCATAGGCTGTGAATGGCCGTTAGAAATAGATACAGTTGAGCGCATTGGGAAGCCTGAATAAGCGTGGAAGCCACGGGCGTGTTTAGGTAGAGACCCCTGGCCGGTAAAACAAGGCGCGAAGCTCCGATCTCATGTTATGACTCCCGTCTCAGATGATGGGAGCCAGTAGACGTATCAAAGGCCGTGTGCAGCTTCTTTATCGATGATTATAATTCAACTGCGGAAATGTTCCGATATAAAATGCGTGCGTGGCGCATTTGTGAGTTCAGCACGAGTAAGATATCCTACATTTACTTGTGCACGTCGCTTTATGGTGCCTTTGACGTCTTTCGACAGGCATCAGCATCCGCGACTCGCATCTTACAAGACTGTACACCGTTGAGCGCCCGTCTCACATAAAAGTTGTAGTTAGTTTTAACTCTGTTCTGGAACAAGCTTGTTTTCTCTGCATAATCCGTCGAAATGCTTGCACATTTGTAGCTAGCTTGAAGGACGTTAGGAAAAGTAAAATATGTAGATTATCGAGAACTTACACGATCTCCATTACCTTACTTGACACCATATAGATTCCCAAATTTACTTCATTTTTTTTCTAACATGACGAGCATGGACCTAAGATTTTAGAACTCTAACTCTCCAGACGCCGGGACTGCGTCCGCGGAGGCTGAGTCCGTACCCATCGCATACTCTGCAATACTGCAACATAAAAGGCTAGAACGCAGAGAGTACCCACCACCACATTCAAACCTCAAGAGGACAGCACCATACTGAGAAGACTGCAGAGCAACAATTACACACACGGTATACTGATGCACAGACTATACCCAACATTACACGACTACCTCTGCACAATTTGCGGCGTACCTGACACCTTGGCCCACATGATCCTCGCGTGCCCGTGCAGTATACAGACAGACACAACGCCTTCGCCGAATGCCTGTAACGCCGCGCAAGAAAGCGAGGACCTTCTCGAAATGTGGAAGGCCAAGCTCGCCTCAGAGGACCTGGACCAAAAACGACGTCTCGTCGCCAGGGCCAAGGAGGCAGCGAAGGCCAGAGGGTTCCTGGAATGAGGAGACCACCTATAGAGTAGACGCGGGACTAGCACCGCGATACCGTTTCGTGCAATAAACGTTTATTCCTCCTCTACTTGATGTTGTGAAAAGCTTCATTATCAGGTCAATCATTTGCCTGGCCAAGAAGTTTAAGTGCTTTAAGTTAAGCCAAATTTTAGTACGTAGTGTGAAGAAGATCATAGCAGCATGAAAACAACTGTGCAGTATATTTCTGAAGCACCTCGGTCCTGTACTCCAACAAGGCGTCCAGTGGCAGACAAACATTCTGTGTGCCGTCACTCTAGGCTATAGCCTTTCAACATGTGTTATCGAAATCAAGGTACCTTATTATGGACAATGACTTCCTGAAATCAGTAATCCACTAGAGTGTTCATTCTTCGCACGCTTTACATTATTTCACCCTTAGCCTGACGTACGAACGTGCAATCTCGACCATTTCAATAGTACGCGCGTGTCCGGCCAGAGTGATCCTTAAAAGCGGGGCCCCTTTGATGTTGGAGCAGCTCTTTCGTCTCAACGGAGAGTATCCCTCGACGGGAATAATAACGTCGTTAGCATCGTCGTTTACTTCCGTCTCGTGGAACATATCTTTTCTGGAGAGACGGAAACGCTTTAAGGGAGCCGCTCGGTGAAGTTTCTTGATTGAGCACTTAGATAGGATAACAATGTTGAGAGATGAGGCTGGTCCCGTCTTCCGCGAAGCTTTTTCCTTCATTTATATCTCGTTCATCTCTGTGCTCCCTCTCTCACTTCAAAGGTAAGTGAAATTTCTGTGCACCATCCGTTGTTGCGACCGGCCTTTGCAGGCACCGGAGACGGGACGAAGATGCAGAGGCCGCATGAAGAGACCGAAGGGAAACTTAGCGTTGTTTATTTGCGTTATTTACATGGCGAGCATTTTTTTACATGACGAACATTTCGTCGTACATGACGACGATTTCGTTTCTATATGACGACGATTTCCTGCTACATGATGAAGATTTCATGTCGAATGAGCTCATGGGGGCTCATTTTAAAGGGTCTCTTTCCCCAGATCCCCAGATGGGGGAATTGCTGCAAGTTGGGACGGTCCAATCACGTCACACACAACACTAATGAGGGTGCCACCTACACCCGCCCAGGTCAACTCCCTCGACTAGGGCGTGGCCACTGCACTCTGCTCCTGTGGCACCAAGGGGGTTCTTCCCCGCCATGTGAAGGCCGTAGGGTATTGTGTAACTGGCTCGGACAGCCAGGCGCATCAGAATGTCCGCCGCTGAAAAGCACCTCGCCGCTCAATTAGTGGGACTGGTCGTAATCTGCGCTGACGCCGCTGTCTCTTCAAGGAAGATTTGGCGACAGGAAACCATTACAGTCGACTCGTCGGACCTTGGTATGTCGGACTGCATGGCACCTCGCTTCCCGTCTCAGGAGGACAATTCAAGTGTTTGAACGGCCGTCAGCAGGCAAGCAGCCCTTCGGCGCCTGGCTCGAAGAACAGGGACGCCGCTTCCTTTTCGGCGTAGGGGCCGATCGTAACACCGTGGACTTGGTGGGAGGCTTGCGCTGTAGAACTCGAAAAGATAAATGGGCGGAGGTACTAAATAGCTGGGGACGATCTTACTCTATCTTAGATACTGTAAAAGATTGGCGGATACTGTATCGTATTGCCAATCACCATTTTTAGGCACCCGTTCTCTTCCTTTAAACAGACGACCGTTCTTTCCCATTAAAGAAAGTTAATGAAATATATTTCGTACATCAATAATTCGCCAACTCATTGTTTGCACCTCTCAGTAAGAGTAGATGGAATATCCAACGCGCTGTTCGTTTGCCAAGGAATCACATAGCAGATATCCCTTCTTCAATTTGTTTTTTTTTTTTTCTCGCTTTATAACTTAAGGTTTAAAAAAATCTGGCCTTTTGTTTCTAATTCGTGGTTCTCGTCTCAGCAACGTCTTTGAAATTTTTAAAACCATTTCGTTTTCGGTCGGCGTTTCTCAAGTTTTCATTTTTCATCACCTCTCTTTTACAATCCTACATGCGAACACAGCAAAACTAACCCGAATGGTCTTTTCCTCCAGTAACTTATCTAAGACGATATCACAGGTTACTGTAGGGGAAATGACGGAGTGCGATACCGAACAGAATCTTTTCGGCCGTAAATATACAGCATAGACGCTTTTCTGACTTAGCTGAAGATATTCAAGTCACGTGTGGCATGACAATTGACCTCGAAGTAAAAGAAATCCGGGAAAGAGCTTGTAACGTTCCTTTCAACTCTTTCCCGCCTCAGACGTAAAGTCCGTGGACATATTGCTCCTTCAATATCCATGGACTTTACCGTGAGGGTGCTCATTTGGAAATATCCAAAACAAACGGCATATTCCGGCTGTCAAAAAATAAAAATAAAAACAAAAGACCGGCGGGCCTGCGCGGCACAAGGAGTACAGTCACAGCGAAATCTGGAGGAGCGGCCTTTCTAGAGCCCGCTCTAAACTCTTATGGGGCCACTACTACAACTGCAGCTGCAAGATACCCACTACGCCATAAAGTATCATAATTTTGGGAAGTAGGGAAATACCCACTAGGCCATTAGTCGCCATTCTGCGAAGAAGCGGGGTACCCGCTACACATCTCTAAGGCTTTATGCGCACTTTGTTGACGCTGTGCTTGATGAGGATGAAGAAATATGGCTGAGCCATTTGTAATGGGTGGGAAGCTTTAAACCACCCACTCGTTATGTGACGCCTGGTTGTGATTTTACTATTCTACCAAGATATATTACATCTGTTAGCGTGGTTCCTTGCCCGACACGAAGCCTTTATAGGGTCTTTTCGCGACGGAGTTCCAAGCACCTGCGTGGCTCTGTGGTAGAATGCTAGACTGCAAAACAGAGGGCCTAGGTTCGAATTCCTGTTGATCCTAGGTAGATATATTTTTTTCATTGTGTGTGATAATGGTTCTGGACACCGGAGGCAGCGGCGGCCGACAATTACGCCACCAAAATCACCTGTTGTTGTGATCTCATAAGTTCATAACCGGCCGTAAAATTTAAGGTGACCTCATTCCTTGAATAAGGTGTCTGGCGGTGGCCCTCGCACCTCGGCGTTCGTGAACCCTGGTGATCTTTGTATCTTTAGTGTAACTCCGCCTTGGGTTATCTTTGTGTTTCGTCGAGCTGTCGAAGCGGATCTCTGAGGCCTCGCAGAAGGAAGCTCGTCGTTGAGCTCTGCCCCACCAGGTGTAGCGACGATCCCAACTGCTCACAAGAAAGCCATCTGCTCTTTCAATGAACTTCTTTAATTAATTTCATTTTATCTTGACAGTTAATTGGCTCTCATCTTAAGTAAACTAATGTAATATTGCAGAGAAAGAGTGTAGAAAAGAACTAAAAGCATTTCCTGAAACATAGCCTAAACCAGGCCCGTAGCCAGGGAGAGGCCCTAGGGCCTGCACACCCCCCCCCCTGAAATTTTGGTGAAGTATGTGTTTTTACCAAAAATAAATAATACATATAGGTGTTTTTCTCAAAAAGTCAAAGTTTTCAGCAAGTGGGCCCGCCCCGAAAAAAAAATCCTGGCTACGGGCCTGGCCTAAACAATATATATCCTGTTGAGCCTGGATGCGAGTTGTGGTTCGTGTGTTACCCTTGCGTGCAGACATTTCTTTTAAAACTGTCTATCAGTGCGAGTCAGTAAGGTGCGCACAGATCGCTTCACTATAAGTGTCGTACTTGTGCTTAGATTAAGCACATGAGAAAAATTCAGGATAGTATATCCAGACCACTTTCTGTATTTCAGATAAAACGAACAGTGTCTGATCAAGAGAAGTTAATCTCACGTGATTGAAGGGGAGTACTCAAATGTAGATGATGACAAACTTTTCCTCTAAACTAGATGAATAAATAAACAAAGGAGTCTCAGAAACGCAGCAGAAAGCGACCAAGTGTCGAGAAGACTCACTACAGCCACGATACTGCAACCGCGTGGGCCTCGCACAAAAAAAGGTCCCCACGGCAAGAAAGACCTCAGAAACGAGCCTTACGCCACGGCATTCCTGAGTTACAGGAAGGCCTTCCCGAAGGGCTCACAAGAGACGGCCGCGACGTATAAATTCAATAGCTGCCCGCTCCATATGATTCATGGGCAAGCCAGCGACGAAATTAGGGTAATTCATCTTTGCGACATCACGTCTTCTTCCCGGAACTGTTTTCGTTCCCAATGTTCTTTTCCTCAGGGCGACATATTACCTCCCTACCCCTTTCCTAGCCTTCCCTCTAAAGACCTTTATTACCCACACATTCATACCCTGGCCTGGTGTTTCCTCGATTCCTTCGACTGCTTCCCTTCTTTTTACCCTCTCTTCTCCGACTTATCCTTTGTGCTTTCATGTTTCCTCATCGCCTGCCTCTCTCTTTTTTTTTGGTCATTCGATAATGTTTATTGTGACGTTCTCAATACTTCTACTCTTTCTTATTACCATGATGTTGATGTTTTCTTCTACGTGATTACACGTCTGAACCCTTCTTTCCACTCAAGTTTTTTCTGGAATTTAACATGAATTTAAGTGCTATTCTTGGTACTGCACAAAACTGAACACTTAGTATGTCTCTCTTTCCGCAATAAATTAATCTTTTTTTTTCTTTTATTCCTCGGGCTCATACCAACTTGAGACGTTGCGAAATAGCACACGAAAAGACGACGGACCCGGCGAAGACCAAGGCTCATCCTGTTTGTTTCCTATAGCGTGGTCCGTCGCCTCCTCTGCACGCTATTTTCGTTATGTATCAAGTCACCAGTACAAACTATAGCCCTACTCTCTGCCCTCTTAACTCGCACCGACTTCCATTGCTTTCCATGCTTCTCCCTCTCCCTATTTTCTCTCCCACACCTCCTTTTCATTCGCAACGCTTAAAGGGCGACCACTACCGTCGTATACCCCTTTCTTAGCCGACGTGGCCATCTGACATTATCGCTGACTGTAGACGCGCTTTCTCATTCAGTCTCGCGGATGCCGTCGTAGGCGTGGGAGCCAGAATCAAATGAGACCATCCGTCTGGCAGCAGGGCCTATGTAACAACGGACGAGGACATGCTTTCCTAGCCGATGACGCAACCCTCAGCGGCTCCACGGTGCCGGAGCACCGACACACTGGCCTCCGCTGCCACCGCCATTGATTTCTT
>NC_051181.1:113725501-113758260 GCF_013339695.2 Rhipicephalus sanguineus
TTGCGGTGTTGGTGGCGTCGGCGTCTTTGGTTGTGAGCGAAAAATCAGCGTGTTCCGTGAGCGAAAATTCGGGTTGATGCAAATAAAGAAATAATAAACAAATCATCAGTTCGAGTGGGATTGGGGATTCGAACCTGCGACCCCTGGCTCCGCGACGCGATGCGTTTAGCCGCTCGGCCACCACGCATACATCCTCCGACATACTAACGGTGAGCTATTTATATACACCATTTAGCGTCGCTGGTACGCACATCTCGGAGGTTCTTCAGCTGCTTGACAGAAAACCCGCGTGATGGCGCAATAGAAACACTGGCGCGCTTTCCGTGTTCTGTCGCACCGTATGCATGTATATCGGAACCGGCGCGCCTCCGCACTTTGGCTTTCCTTGCGGCATGGTTTAGGTATCGACCGAGAAGCGCAGCTAGGCTAGCGATTGGGAAGGCGATACGAACACGGTGCGATTAAGCTATCGCGTTCTACTCTTGAAAGCGAAGCTCAAATAAGCGTCCTCCAAATTTTATTTCTGAAGAAAAGCAAGCACTTGACTCCGTGCTTAACGTTTGGGGGAAACAAGAAGAGACGCTTTGGGTCAATTCACGCGTTTTATTTGAGTTCGAAAAGGGAGAGGCGAGAGGCTTATGGTCTCAAAGGTATGTAGAGCGTGAACGTTGAATTCGCAGAGCTTCTTACGTAACATAGAGTATCTCAAGTAGGGGCAATCATGGCAACAGCGCTGACATGTTGGAGCTGAATAATTTAACAGCCCCATTCTCTGCGCACGCCCGTCCGTACAGAATTCGCTATATGTTCTGAATCGGTGAGAGGATTGGTGTGTAAGCAGGAAAAGATTCTAAGCAAGTCGAGGATTACAGGCGCTTGAGAATGCTTCGGTAGACAGGTACTTCGAACATACGGAGCCAGCGGAGCAATTTAACGCGGAGACCACGCAAACTGTGCCAAATTGCCTTCACCTTCTTGGCAACTCTTCTCCGCCCTTCGTTAGTTGTGTGCACTGAAGTGGAAGCGCAGCAGCTAGATTTCAACTAGGAAAGAATGAAAAGAGAGGTAGACGGAATAAAGGCGATACTTTCTTTCTGCGTGCTTATTCTGGTCTTTTTTTTTAACAGCGAGGCTCTTTAAGCTGGCCGCTATTTGTGCGATCACAAAACCTATCATCATCAAGGGGAGTGTGCCACAAAAATTTGGCAAATCCCATTACTCATCTAATGAGAATAAGACATAAAAAGACAGAAAGACAGAAAAAGATATAGAAAGAGAAACAATGGAAGAGAGAGAAAGAAGCAGAGAGAAAGAAACGGAAGAAAGAGATATAAGAGCGAGAAATAGAAAGAGATAGAAAGAAACAGATACAAAATAGAGATACAAGAAACAAAGAGAAAAAGAAAGAAAAAAAAGAAAGAGAAATGTAATGAGGAACAAAGAAGACCACCCAGCTGCGCTCTTCCTTCAGGCTTGGCACGACCAGTGCGAAGCCGCCATACTAGGGAACGGGAAAGGCAACGGCGGCTGCGAGAAGAGCCCGAAGCAATGGATGCCCTACGCCAACGACGACGTGCCCGTAGATCTACGAGAGGTGCGAACGCTCGGTTCTGGAGCTTGGAGATCAGCGTCGTGACTAACCTAGCTAAAGCCTAGCAATAACGTAGAAGCAGCAACCAGATTAGACTTCAGAATCGTCCAGTTTCGCTGTTTCAAGCCTTGGCGCGACTTATTGCAAGCTTCGCCATTTTTTTTTACGTTTATTCGACCGAATTTTTGGCGGACATTGTCGTGCCTGTAAGTATCTTTGAAAGGACTGCAGCAAGCGGAAATATGAAGAAACCTTATTAGAATATGAAGACGCACTTTTGGCTCGTATATGGACACAGCGCTTTCGAATGTACAAGGCAAAGAAATCGTGTAAGACATTGATATCGAATACGTTGCAATGCAGGAAAAAAATCTGATAAATCTTAAATAAATGTGGCCCACCAGCTCAAATATTTAATTGCCCGAGTACAGAATGAAAGCTTTGCTATTACTTGATTCTTCTGCGTTAAGTATGGCAAACCTACTATATTTTTGGCAAAGAGGTTTATGTGAAAGCGATGAAGTGTTGATTTAACGAGTGATCATGACGGGACAGAAAACTCACAGGGTCCCTTATGCATTCACCTAAGAGGACTCGAAGGCCAACGGCATCTTCCTTTTTTTCTCAGTCGATGTATTGATACTTCCCCGGCCCCTTCCGAAGGCTTTCTCCACCCAACGTGGTTTTGCATTGCCTTCGTGATCGGCCCACTTTTGACCAAGATATGATGTCACGTGATGACGTCATCATACGTCACATGACGTCACAAAATTTGGCGATCTGGGACGTCACGGTGACGTCATAAGGTGACGCCGTCACGTGATGATGATTTCTTGCGTCACTCGTGTTGTCTCCGACGCCGCCGACGCGGGACGGCGACGGTCAATTTTCGCGTTTGATTAGGCATCTAAGGCTTCCGCCTTAATAAAGTTTAGAGATGCGCGTTGTTCAGTTCGCTCAGCCCACTGAAGACCCCTGAGCCAGAACGTTTCCATAGCAACAAGGTCTAAAAAGGCATGCATGCACACATTAAGAAAGAAAGCTTGTTTCCTGTGTGCTGCAACTCGGGTAAATTTCTTTACATAATTAGGCGCGAAAGAGTACAGTCAAAAGTCAAAGCTGAGCCAATCTTGCCGACTGCGTTCACATGCATTTCGCTAAGTGGGTTGTGATGGGCTGGGTTCAATGAACACAGGCCAAAGTTCACTAGGCAACGAGGGTGGCAACATGTGCTCGTTGGTCAGACATAGTTTGAATGGCATCTACGTACCACAGCAAAACATTGAGCAAAGCAAAAGAAGGCAAGCCCTTGTCTCGTCTTCGTTTCTTCGCATTTCCGTGTTTTGCTGCGCTGTCCAGATACCTGTCACTTGGCGCGACTGAACCAACTGAACTGCGTTCACTTGAATCCGACAACCGGTTTTTCCGGTGAACAAGCACAACGGATAGGACTTGATCTCATCCATAACAATGTAGCTACTATGGATGCTTTCCAACCTTCCAACTTTCCCGATTCGTTATTGCTTCGAACCTTCTTTAAGCGTGCAAGTGGAACAATAATGAATTAGAATCAGAAGTCACGTAAAAGTTTAAGGGCTTGAACTTCAGGGAAAAAATAAAAACAAAAAAATATAATAATAATAATAATAATAATAATAATAATAATAATAATAATAATAATAATAATAATAATAATAATAATAATAATAATAATAATAATAATAATAATAAAAATTGGGGGACGCTTAAGCTTCGCCTTTAAGAGCTGAACGCGATAGCGATATTCTGTTCCTACTGCGCAGTTCGAACACTACGAGGGTTTAACAGAATGCGCCCACTAAGGCGTGTGCCTTATGTAATGGGTAGCATGCTTTAAACCAGGAGCAATTATGCGCGAGAAACTTCTTCGAAGTTGCGATGCACCCACTACGTGGTCTTAAGGGAATACGCGCACTAATGTGTGCGCCTTTTGTAATGGGTGGCTGTCTTTAAACCACGAAGTCGTTATGATATTGGCATGGTGTGACGCCCTATGGCAATGTACACTTGTACCACGCAATACTACTGCGATATTACATCTCGTACTGTGACACCTGTATACAGGACGCGTATTTTTGGGAAGCATGAAAGTTACTTTCAGTGCAGCTCCAAGCAGAGGCGTGGCTGTGTGGTAGAACACCTGCTTGCCACGCAGACGGCCTGGGTTCGATTCTCATTCGGAACCAACATTTTTATTATTTATTTTATTTGCAGCTTTTTCGATTTTTCGGTCACGGACATGATGATGATTTTTCGCTCACAACCAACGGCCCCGACGCCGACAGCGCAATTTTTCCGATACGAGCTCTTTAACGCTATCGCGTTAATAACAATAATAATTGGGCCGACAACCAATACACTCAGAGAACCAATACACGCTTGGCAACGACAAAAGTTTTAGGAACAAACAAACGGCATTTCATTGTGAATGCCTACATTCGACCGACCACGCGAGTTCTTTTCGCCAAATAGCAATGCATTACGCAGCCTGTTTAGTAGCCAAGGAACTTTCGTTTCACACTAAGCATCTACTAAGCTGAGCGTAAGCCGAATTTAGACTCAACATGCCGGAATTTCTGACAGAGGGCCTGTTCTTTTTGCTTCTTTCATTTTGTATAACCTTCTTAGAGAACCGCCCGCAGTCTCTCTAATGTTGCTTTCCAGCCGGAAATCTAAAGGAAGCGTATTAGCGTCCTAATCCTAAAAAAAGGAAGCCCATTCCAGAATTGCATGCACTTTAAGAATCTAGTAACAGGGCTTTAACGACGAACCATCTTTTCCCCTCTGTTTAGTTTGTGTTTACAACATTTGCTTTGCCTTCATTCTACCTCAGCTTGAAATTAAGTAACGACATTTCTGATTGTCACTTGAACTTAGTTCTATGGTAGGGCGTAATATATATATATATATATATATATATATATATATATATATATATATATATATATATATATATATATATATTACGCCCAACCATAGAAATAATTCAAGTGACAATCAAAAATGTCGTTAACTAATTTCATATATGTGTGTGTGTGTGTGTGTGTGTGTGTGTGTGTGTGTGTGTGTGTGTGGTGTGTGTAGCTGTAACTCAGCCAAAGAGTTACAGTCCTCTTTCATGAAGGAGGCAACAAATTTGCCAGGTGTGCTGACAAAAGTGCAAATATTACACGCCCTGTGTTATTATTGTTAAAATGGGAGGGGGAGCAAAATATGGTTGAAGTAGGGAAAAGTTGTATTTAAGGGCTCCTTAGATAAAGTAGTCGTGTACACTTCAAAAGTTATAGAGCATTGTCTACGCGAAACATACGTTTGTGGGTCGCGTACGTGCAAAACTTAAAAGCACGCTCAAAAATTGTGAGCCTTAAAATTTATTTGTACAATGACCCCCACGTACCCCTCAACCACCCCAAGAACAAGACAGTTCTGTGAGACCTTGCACTATGACTTTGCAAGTTCTCGAACATTTACAGTGTCTAATAAAGGAAGAGAACGCGAAATTGGACGGCAGGCATTAGCGCATGTAATAGATAACGCGCAAGTACGAGTTAAAATCTTTTAACAACCGTGGCTGCAAACGGCTCAAACAAATTACCCATTTCGCTGAGGGAACAATGCACCCTCCTAAACTATATTTTTGTGTTCATTGACGCTCGCTTGCTGTAACGAATGAACGTGCAGGGCTTTGTATCCTTTCTCCGAATTCAATCGTCATAAAACGAAAAATAAGAGGCAGTACTTCAATTCACGCAGATAAACTATTATTTTGTGTGTGAACGCGAGAATAAACGTAAAATAAGCCGCTATTGGTGCGAAAGACACGCCGCATGCATGTGTGTACTATCGCTTTCTTCCACGTTGCCACTTACGGTCATCATTCTTGCATGAAACGCCGCTTCCTTACAGTTGCTACCCTCTAGCCGCCTGTTGGACTTCGCTGAGAAATAGGGTCAACGCCACGTTCATGCTCTCAAGCATATTTCGGTGCAAGGTGCTTCACCGCGATATGAGACGTTACGTTCTGCAAGGCTCGATCATGGCCAGGGCCGGAGCGAACGAAACGAGAGCACGTGATAATAAAACACTCATGCCCAAATACGACTAAAGCTTTCTTTCTGAAACTGAGAGAGAGAGAGAGAGAGAGAGAGAGTAAGGAAAGGCAGGGGGGTTAACCAAGTTGTACCCGGTTTGCTACTCTATGAGGGGGGAGGGAGAAGGGGAGAAAAAGAATAGAGAGAGCAAGGAGGAGAAAGAGAACAAGTGACACGCGCACACATTGTGAGTGTGCGCGTGTCTGCATTCACTGAGCACACCCACACAGTCACAACCGAGAAATATTTGAGACCGGTTCCTCTGCGGTTTTCTTAAAGTAGAATAGAATCTGATCTGAGATGTTAAAAAAAGCTCGCAAGGATTAGCTCCAATGAATCCATAACTTGCCGTGCACATTGAGCAGATGGTGCTATTGCCTGAAATAGTCAGCAAGAAAGAAGCAGCGATCAAGGTCGAGAAAGTTGGAGAGGGCTTGCCTAAAGCGCTTCTCTTTAAAATGCGTGCTGAGAGTACTTGTATAGGCATTCCTCCGAGATACGTGCAACAATGATTCGGTTTCACAAGACACATATCGTCTTGCAGGGATGCTCGTGCCGCGATGCACTGTTTCCTCCGGGGTTGTCTCGATTTAATTACGCGCCGCTGGAGGGTGTCTCCTTGCACGTAGCGCTAAGCAGCCGGTGTCGCTGACGCTCGCTTTTCTCTCACCATGCATTGGACACGCTCCTTCATCGATCGGCCATGCACGTGCGGCGCCGGAAGGAGGCACGGCACCTGTGGTTTGTGCCCTCTAATAAAAGCGCGTCGCCTTCGAATCATCGCCAAGACCTGTCCTTGGTTGCAGCCGTCTATCGCACCTGTTCATTCACATCAAGAGAACAATTATTGCCGGTGGTGTAGCTAGTACTTTATTTTGGAGGCGAGGATCGGGTGGGGAGGGGTATGGAGGATATAGTACTTGCAGAAAGGGGTAGGGAGAATCCGACCCCTGTATATGTGTGTGCGTGTGTGTGTTTGTATATGCACTGACCCCTCCGAAAAAAAATGACACACTAGGTCTAAAAAAACACAAATTAAAAAAAAACGCTAAGCAATAAGAGCATAAGCATCCAGCAGAATGAATAATATTCGTACACGCGCGTCAAATTCCGTGTGAAAGTTGAATAAAACACCGCTGGGAATACAACACAGGAATGTAATCGTTTAATGTTCTAATGGTTTTGCATGTATTTATCAATTTATCCACAATTTTTACAAAAAGAAAAATTAGACATATTTCGCTGCGCTATTCTGCGTTAGCGTAACATACGTAAGCCACAGATGCCCAATAACTTATGGATCACGCTATTTAATTATATGCGGAAAGCATTTATGTCTACTTCTTAATGGTAGTTTTCGACGTTCTGTCCATATTTTCAATTCGAACATGCACAGTGAACTCTTGCAAGTGAACTGTCGATTGGCATGCTATTTTCTTGATTTGTTTAACTTTGTTATATGCTTTCTTTACTTATTTGTTAATTTTTGGTTTTGGGTAGCCACTGTTCTTCTTCTTCTTTTTTTTTTGCGGTGCAGAGCCTATAGAAACGGAGTAGCCGAATTAATAAAAAACTCAACCTCTCCGCAATAAGCCATTTGGAACAGAACATGGCAACATTAGCTACAGCTAAATCCAACTATGAAATCTAAAGGTCACCTCGCAAAAAAGAGAAAGAAATGAACTTTATTTTTGACCAGGCTCTTGGTACTTGAGCCCTAAGGTGGGTGGCCTCCTCAGTCCAGGTAGCCATGGCTCGCTGCCGCCGCCCGAGCCCTGTTCACCAATCGTAGCTGGTTGTCAGGGTCTTGCGTCACCAGCAGAGCCTCCCACTGGTCTTCTAGTTCTTTCTCTATGTCTGCTCCTTCCTCTGCGTTTCCGCTTGGGGGTGATGACGGTGGTACGTCCGGATTGTTCGAGCAGTCCAGCACCATGTGGCGCAGGGTGTTGCGCGTGTCCGGTGGGCAAAACTTGCAATCCCGCCTGTAAGTCCCTGGATACATTGCGTGCATCAATGTTCCGTGCGGGTAAGTTCCGGCCTGGAGTCTTCTCCAGGTCACCGCTTGCTCTCTACTCAGACTCTTGTGTGCCGGCGGGTACCGCTTCCTCTGCTTCCTGTAATGCGCCAAAATGTCTGAATACTTCTTCGGTATACGTTCATCCTCGTTGTGACAGCCATCGGTACGTGTTCTCTGCGTGTCGGAGATGGCTCGGCGTGCATGATCTCGAGCCGCAGCGTGCGCCGCCTGGTTCCCCGCGAGAGACTCGTGTCCCGGTGTCCAGAGGATGGTGGTTTCTTCCACCTTCGTGCTCTTTAATACATGGAGTGCTGCCTTTCCGATCCTTCCATTCATGTACCTTCTGCACGCTTCTTGCGAATCCGTGATCACGGTAGCCCGCGTCTTCTTGCATGTAGCGATGGCTAGGGCTATGCCCAACTCTTCCGCTGTGCTTGCATCCTTGGCACGTATGGATGTTGCTGTCAGTTCTTCACCGTTTTCGTCGACCACGCTGATTGCAAAACGGTCATTTGTAATGTAAGCCGCTGCGTCCGTGTACCTCACGTCTTCTTCATTGCTGTTGGTGCATTTTAGTGTTTCCTTTAGCAGTTGTATCCTAGCGTGTCTTCTTCCCTTGTCGTACTCAGGATGCATGTTTCTTGGTATATTGCTTATGTATAGGTTGTTACTGATCTCGTGCGGGATACGCTGAGGAACGTGCATGCCATCTTCGACTTGATAACCTAGATCTTGAAGTAGGGCTCTACCCGTATTCGTCAGCTTCAGTCTCTCCAGCTGGTTGACATTGTGCGCTTCCACGAGCTCTTCCCATGTGTTGTGCACTCCCATTTTAAGCAGCTTTTCCGTGGATGTGGAGGGCGACAGGCCCATGGCAATAAAAGAGTCAGAAAACAAGGAGATGCGCCTGTACTTACATGTCTAGTCTTATAAAAAAATAACGGTAACTTGCTGCTCGATGTCGAAATACTAGAGGCCCGTGTAGTGTGCGATGTCAGTGCACGTTCAAGATCACCAGATAGTCAAAATTTTCGAGCACTCCACTACGGCGTCTCTCATAAGCGTATCGTGGTTTTGGGACGTAATACCTCAGATAATATTATTATTATATGTTGCTCGATGTACGTATCAGGACTTCACTCTTTAGAAACGCGAAACACGTGATGGGCAACACAGATATGCATTACACATTTATAATTCCGGTCGCATTCCAGATAACCTCTTGGGCATATCGGAAAATTCGACCGTAGATTCCATGGACGGCACTCAATGCAAACGTGTTTCTGAAGCATTACGCAAAGTTGAGGAAACCTTCTTTTTCATCACTGCGCACCCAAAGCAGTCCTGATGCCCAAAGGAAATTACAGCCTCTCACCGAAAAATTCCTTCTTGCATTCCAAAAGGCTACGCGACAAACTCGCAAACAAAAATGTATGAATACAAGTAATGCATGAACAAAACAACGGTATTAAGTGCATATCGAGCTGAGCTCGCTTTGTAAATAGTTCCGCAAGAAACGCTATTCAATCGAATGCGTTCCACGCGCGCGGACGCCCACAGTTAGGCATTCCTCGCACGCGCCGTTGGCCACGCAGCGAGGCGCACGCAGTCTCAAGGGATCCAACCGAGCTCGGAGCAGTGCGGTCGTCGTCGATAGCGAGGTCTTTTCATAACGTGTTTTCTTTAGCTGCATTGCATTCCTCGCTAAACGTTGCGGGATTTGCGAGCCTATGCTGCCTTGAGCTCTGCGCATTGCATGCAAGCTCGCTTGGGCAATTCCCGAAGGCTCTCTGCCGAGACGCGACCTTGAGGCAGCGACCGTGCTAAGCGCAAATTTCGCGTTCTCTTGTATTCGCGCGCATATTCTGAGAACGTGCATCCGACTGTTTCTGAACTAACGAAGTGTTTTATTTCGTGAACTGCATATAATACAGGTACGTTAGCGCTGATTAGACATGACGGACAAGTGTTTGCGCCACCTCCAACTCAAGAGCACCGCACAGAAAACTGAAAGCGATCACCCACAGATAATACTTTCAAAGAACTGCAGAAGTTATCCGGAAGGTTGCGAACTGATGCTCTCTCGATCGCGGGCTTTTCGGCGATCAGTCGATCTGATATGCCAATCTCATCTTTTATCGAGGTCACTTGTCATATCACGTTGCCACATTTTATTGTTGAGTTTCATTCTTGCATTTCATTGTTTCGCGCATGACCGTCGTTGCTGCCTGTAGCAACTGAAGTCTTTAAGCACGTGGCTGAAGATCCAATTCCCGGCATCGAGGTAGGAAGCCGTCATTAGGGAGCATGATGCAATGAGATTAGATAGATAGATAGATAGATAGATAGATAGATAGATAGATAGATAGATAGATAGATAGATAGATAGATAGATAGATAGATAGATAGATAGATAGATAGATAGATAGATAGATAGATAGATAGATAGATAGATAGATAGATAGATAGATAGATAGATAGATAGATAGATAGATAGAAACGCTCAAAGTGCCAAAGCTTCGCTAAGAAATGCTTCACATTTAAAAAAATGTGCACGAATTTACGTGGCCTCGATCTGAGAACCTTTCTGCTATTGTGACCTTAGAAACATTTTCCTCAATACATAGCTCACCACCGCCTCTGTATATTGTGGTTGCTTTTGCGCCTGAATTTATGCTCCTTAGAGAGTGCCAGTGAGACATTCAATAATAATCTTCCCGCTGCCTGAGCCCAGACTTTTAATGAAAACTCACTGGAAACCATAGCGTTGCGAGAAAGGAAGAAAAAGTGCTGTGCATAAGAGCAGAAGAACGAAATCTCAAGCCTGTTTCAAATTGAGAGTGTAATTAACGCGAGGCAGCGAACACAGAAGCCTTATGTCTGGCGTAAAAAAATGGAGCTGTCGGCAGTGAAACGAGTGCAACCCAAGTTTCAGTTCATTTGGGAAATTCAAAGCTTCCAGAACATGTCTTTAATGAGAAACAGTAAAAGGAGCAAATATGTAACAAAATCCAATGTATACTCTCGAAGCTTACGTCAGCACCATTAATGTGTATGTCACGGAAAGAGAGCTAATATAAGCAAACATGAACGTTTTCTTTTTTCTATTGAAAGAGAAAATGTCTCGCCCATTTTCATTATGGGCGAGTCCGGAGACATTTAGGATAAGAAAAAAAATGATGATTTCGGGGATGATGGTAAGTCGCTCCCACTTTTTAAAAGGCCTGCTGGTTACTGCGATGAGAATCCCGAGTTCGGAACAGAGTAACACGCGAGGAGATGCTTGCTGCTTCGAATAAAGCACGCTGTGATCGTTTTGTTGACATAAAGCGCAAATGGCTAGCGGTTGTGATAGCGCTTTATTTAATTGTTCTTGTTTAACGCTCTTAATCATTTCACTTTACAATCTCAGACACAAGTAACCGTTCTTTATGACGCAAGACTGGCCCGGTTATTAAAATACATCTGAAATGTAGCAACAGGAATTGTGCGTCATGAATGTCATGCTGTCATCTGTGTGGGATAGGTTGTCAAACAGGAGAAAGTGCCTCAGACAGGCTGTTCCACGTTTCGATAGGAGGACCTAACTTTGTCAAAGGCGGCTTGTCATCCTTGGCGTGTTAGTTTTAAATGGCTAGTGCTGACGTCATCTCCAGCGGTGGCGAGTGTCGCTGTTGGTAATTGCTGCCTGGAAAGAGAAAACTAGAAAGCAGAGGAGTGTAGCCCTTGCCACATCATTTCAAGAAAGTTTGCAATGGCGCTCCGTCCTCTCATCGCAGAGGTAAGGGGAGCTGCAAAGAAAAGAAAAGAAAAAAGAGAGACAGAAAAAAAAGGAAAAAAAAGGGCGGGGGGCGGGGTCTAACAAAGCTAGAGCCGTCAAAGGCACGACAAAGAAAAGAGCGGAGTATGAAAGCAATTTGGAAAGGCTGCAGAAGTGCGGCGCGTCTAGCCATCTCAAAGGGCTGCAGAAGATGGTAGGGAAGGCAACTACGGCCGGGAAAGCGGGCGGCGTATTTTTAAAAGTCCACATGTCGAATTTAAGTGATAGCGTGAGGGGTGTCTGAAAAACACGGGCTTAAAGGGGCGTCTTCACCCATTGTGACTTCCCCCATTGGTGGGTGACATAGCACGCTGACATAGCACATAGCACAGACGACAATAGCACGCTTACATTTGACGATGACTCGCTGAAGTTAATGCAGTCAATTTTTTGGACTAATTGGGGTAGTAATTTACTTTCTGCGACATTTCATTTCCCCGTGTGCACGTCTAATTTAGTAAAGAAGGCACTGACATAGTCAATCAAATGAAAGCTACCAGCTGAAATGTGAACAGGCGTCTCGAAGTAAAAAAAAAAAAAAAAAAATTGGAGGCGACCTTAATCCTTGGCTTAGGTGTCCGGTAGTGGCACTCAATACAGTAGACTCTTCAATAAACTTATTGAATTAAATTTCTTTAATAATCTTGACAGTTATTTGGCCCTTAATAAACTGATGTCCCGATATCACTTGTATCCAACGTAACTCTTCGCTTGAATTAGAATAATCGACTTTGTACCACTTTTTATTTTGTAGAATACTTTTTCATATATTCGGGACACCGGAAGTAAGAGCTCGACCGAAAGTGGTTGGAAGTGAATCAGTGAGTGTCATTCGGTGTTTGGGTCACTAATAAACCACAGGAATGCTGTCGTTCAACTCATTCCTCTTTTCGTTTGCTAGAATGCTCATGATTTCTTTTTGAGAGGTACGGCTGCATATTATACCCCGTCATTCTTCCTTATTGGATATAAAAGGAAAATATAATGAATAAATAAAAATACCACTTTACACATAGAGCAGCTTTCTTAAATTTGGAAGCTGCGGTAATGGACGGTTTTAATAATGCCAACGGTCGTTTCATTTAGTATTATATTGCCTTACGATTTACAGGATATTTATTTATCCTGTACGTTGTTTTGTTTCTGTAATAATGACAGAAATAAACTTGAAATTTGAAACTTGAAGCCTCACTCAAGCAGCGTGGTCAAAATAATGTTATCACTAAACCTTACATTGGTATATAACGATAATCGTCGCCTAAGATTCGAATACAACGTAGAGTCCGAAGAGGGACGTGAAATACGAGTTGATTAATTTTTTCAGAGGCGTCGTGCAAATTTACGAAAATAAATGGGTTCTTGGTAGTTAAAATGGTGTGAAATTATTTTTTAAGTCTGAAAAACGACGTCCCTAGAGTACAAAAATTTTCAGCTTGGCATTCAGCTAAATTAGAAATCGCAATTATCTAAACAAAAGTATATCTTAAGCATAAACAAATAAACAATGAAATAGTGGCTGTCATTGAATAAAAGTGAAGTGAGGCGGCTTGTCGCGGTGGCCCATTACGGACAGCGAAGTCGAGGACAAGTGCCAAAACCTCGCGCATGGACAAGTGCAACACGCTCGTCCCGAAATCGAAAACTTCAAACTCTTTAAACACATGAACCACCAACGCAAATTTACATAAATTAGCGAGGTTTGGTTGATATGCGCCCCAAAAATGAGGTGTTCGAAGCACAGAAAAACCCGTATGAAAGAATGTACTAAGCGCCGGCGATTTGCTGTCATCCACGAAGGCGCCTGCAGCGCATACCCTCTAGGCGTCCACCAATTGAAAGCACGCAGAGAGGAGACGTCACTGTATTTCATTGGGAACCCAGAATTACCCGGGGGAACGCGCCCGACAACACACAGAAGCAGAGGCAGCAGAGGCTGGCAAGTTCGAACGAAGGCTGTCATATGAGTTATGATGGAGCTTTCTTTATGGAACTACAAATGAAGGTAAAATAATGCAGTTATGATGAGATAGAAGATCGTGTGTCCTTTTTTTTTTGTTGCTCTCTATGCTCTTTTTTTTAAGAAAGAGGGGGAAAGATAGAAAAGCGCGGTATGCGACAAACAAAGCAGTATGTACGTGTTTGTTTAATTTGTTTGCTTGTCTTGCCGAAGGAAAAAGAACGTCAGTGTGCTGACGTGTGTACTTGACAGCCCGCATTATTTTTCTATTCGCAGCTTCTCACGTGCCGGGAAGCAGCGTGCACTGAATCACATATTCTCACCAGGACTTGCCTTCCTAAAGGCGTGCACGCATCATTAACGTGCGGGAAATTGGATAGCGAGATGTGGGTTTCGCTTTTACAGCGAAAGCTGTTATGAGGTCATCTCAACGGCCGTTTTTGGCGCTGTAGTTGTCCGCCGCCGCCGCCGATGTCCGTAACCGCTATCGCACGAAATAAGAAAAAGAAGGAAATAAGAAAAAATTTCCAGGATAGAACGAGGTTCGAACCTGGGCCCTCTGCGTGGGAGCCCAGTGTTCTACCTCAGGGCCATGCCGGGTTTTTTTTTTTTTTTTGTCTCAGGGCCATGCCGGTGCTTGAAAATGCGTTCCAAAAAGACCCTATAGAGGCTTCATGTCGGAAGGGAACCACATTAACATATGTAATGTAGTGTGGTAGAAGAGTAAAATAACAAACAGGCGTCACACAAACGCGAATTCTGTAACCGGGCGTCACACAATGCGAATGGAGCAACGAGTGGGTTGTTGAATGCTTCCAACCCATTACAAAGGCCTCTGCGATAATTCTTCATCGTCATCAGCCACAGCATCAATAAAGTGCACATAATGCCTTACAGGTGTTTAGAGAGTACCACGGTTCTCCGCAGAATGACGAAAAATTGCATAGTGGCTGCTTCCCTACAAAAAATATGATTTATAGCGTCGTGGGTTCCTCGCAAGTGCACTTCTATTGGTTGCCAAGGAAGCCCATGAGGCTCTCATGATCCATTTCTTAAGGCTCTCAATAAAGTTAATTTCCTCTCTCTCTCTCTCTTTCTCGCTCTCCGTTTCTGCGGTTAACGTATGTTATAAAGCGTGGTGGGACATTTAAGTAACGACCGGGCGTCACACAATATGAATTACGTAACTAGTGGGTCGTTTAAAGCTTCCAACCCATTACAAAGGGCTCAGCCATAATTCTTCATCGTAATCAACCGTCGCATCAACAAAATGCACAGAATTCCTTAGAGATGGTACCTCTCTTCTCCGCAGAATAACGAATAATGTCGTGGTGGGTGCTTCCCAACTTCCCAAAAATTATGATTTTTGGTGTAGTGGGTACGCTGCTAATGTACTTGTATTAGTAGCCACAAGAGAGTTTATAACGGGCTCTAGAAATGCCGCTCTTCCAGCTTTCGCTGTGACTGTGCTGCGCTTTCCGCGCAGGCCTGGCGTTTTTTTGGACACTTTTCAAGGAAGAATGTGCTGTTCAGTTTCCAGTTGGTGAACTGGTTTGTTGGGCTGAATAACGAATGAAGTAAAAGAACGCACTCTTACGGGGACGTCAAATCGTGAGCACAAATAGAAACGAAAAACAATGCCTTGAGAAAGGTGTGATGGCTAAGAAAAAACATTTGTCAATGAGACAATGCGTCAGGTATTTCTAACAAGCATTATGTGAAGGATATGTCGAGAATGTAAACAGAAAAGGAAAGATAAAAATTGCGGGAAGTCGCGCAAAGCTTGGCGCAGCGAAGCTCGGGCCCGTCGCCGCTCGTACTTCACCCCGTCGACCGACACGTCTAGCTTCGAGATGCGCGGCTTCCTACTCGGGAGTACGCACTTTCTTAGGACGCCCCACGGCTGTCTCGGTACGATCGGGCGTAGCCAGGCTGTTCACTGTAGGACGGAGGTTGCGCGCGATGTCTCCATCGGTGGGCTCAGCTAATGCGCGTGCGTGGCTTGGCCAGGTGGGGCGGTATCTGGTCGCTAGACTCGCGATGCTTGCTTCCTCTTTCTTTCTATCTTAATTTCTCTCTCTCTATTTCTTTCTCTCTCTTTCGCTGATCTTCTCTATTTCTCTCCCTTAATATTTCTTCCTCTTTCTTTCTTTCTTTCTTTCTTTCTTTCTTTCTTTCTTTCTTTCTTTCTTTCTTTCTTTCTTTCTTTCTTTCTTTCTTTCTGTAATGATTGACGTCCGGACAGGAGACAAGCCAACACTGAAGAATGGTTTATTTCAACTGTAACGAGCTTATATAGATGAACGGTACCCTTATCTGCACTTGTGGTGGCCGATACAACGGCACGTGCCGCACTGCTCCCCGGTACGTCACCGCACGACGTCACACTTTCTTTCTTTCTTTCTTTCTTTCTTTCTTTCTTTCTTTCTTTCTTTCTTTCTTTCTTTCTTTCTTACTTTCTTACTTTCTTTCTTTCTCTCTGAACTCGTTCTCTCACCCATCAAGGTTATTACAGGGCACGCCGGAGCGGTGAGTAGTGGAATTTGCTCAATATCTGTGGCACATGCCCGTTCATGATGATGATAGTGTGTTTCAGAGCAGGGACACTTTTCTGCGAGCTTTAAGAGCTTCGCCGTTAAATATACTAAGAATGACTCGGAGACAATAGTTCTTTTCATTTGTTCGGGCTGCAACTAGCGTATGTCATACGGTCCTGCGCTGACCAGCTCAGAGCCGCAGGAGCGGCGTCGGCTGATCCAGCGGGCACGTGGAGCGGCGCGAGCCAATGGGGCCCTGCGAGAAAGACCTCTTATTCTTGCGCAAATAAAAGCTTTTCTCTCTATCTCTACATGGGCTAGTGGCCAGGCATGGCATGACATGACAAGATTTTTATTGGAGTCCTGAGGAACTCGAATCTGGGGAGCCGGAGGCGGCCAGAGATCTCATTTTCATATTAGATGCGAAAGCATCTTATGCTCGGGGCAGTGTCCGTTCTGCGGCGTCCGCACCCACACTGCGCATGCGCCAACTCTCCCCCCTCTCCTCGCGTGAACGCGAGGAGGTGGGAGGAGGTGGCGTGAGCGCTGCCCCCGCTTCGTTTCTCCTCTCCCGTTTCTTTCTCTCCGCCACAGTTGCGCGCTCGTATATAATGCGGCGCGCGCTGGCTCCCGTTGCACTCTCCTCGCAACGGCGCTAAGGACGCTCGCGAAGCTGAACGTAAACGGCGACGCCGGCAAGCGAATCTTGAAGCTGCGAAAGCGCGCGTTCGCTGTGCTTCCGTCATTCTCTCTCTGTGCAACGGTGTGCGAAACGCCATAAACAATGTCGGCGCTAGTTGCAGCGACAGCGCCACCGCCGCGGAGCAGAGGAAGGCTCGGGAAGCCGAACGTAAACGTCATCGTTGGCAAGCGGTAATTCAAACGCCTCGACAACCACCGTCTCAAAAGTCACAACAGAGAAACGGAAACTCGATGCACACCCCCCGCGATGCTTTCGCATCCGACCATGGTTGCCCGTTGAGGGAGATGATGTGTATTTTTTTAGTGCTTTCGCGGATATTTTCATTTTGTTCCCGCCACGATGTCCAGATGATCTCGTTTGAATGCCCACATGATCTCGTTTGAGTGCCCGGATGGTCCCGTTTGAATGCTTTGATAACGGCACGGGCTTTTTGCTCAAAGTCACTTGAAGGTTTCCGACAATGGGACCTAAAAGCAATTCATGCTTGAAATGAGTGGAATCTGTTGAATGAAGCAGATTAGATATATGCGCTAGATAAGAGCAAGTGTATAAAAGATACAACGGGTAGCTATGGTAAGCAATGAGAGTAAATTTGGTTGCACCCATCATTCCAGAAATAAGGATCACAGTCAGTTGAAGTTCTCAAATTTAGTCATTTCTTACCGATGTACTTACTTATTTCACGGGCTTCGTGCCTTCACCGGATTTTTTTCGCACATTATTCAGTACCGCATATCTTGAAGCGCATCAGGAAAGCGCTGGTGGCGAAACCTTTATTTAATAGGGAAAGTGCGCTTCGTTCATCAAAGGCATCCAATGCGTTGAACTCTGCGTTTGTAATTACACGCGCTTTGTTCTTACGTGCTTAAATATGCGCGTTAGGATTGTAGTTAAACTGAGGGGAGCGCGGCGGAAGAAGGAAAAGGGGCTGCCTACTTGTATACAAGGAACCATTTTGTGTGTAGCGCGAGTTACAGCAGCTTATCCTATATCACACCCTTTGGTCTCGCAAATGCAAATCAAAGCGGGCATGTCCATTTCACATTAGTAAAATGCGCACAAGAAGAAAAGGAAATACTGCCGATTGATTGAGGACAGTAAAAGTATTGGGCAATCAGACAACGCACACCTACGCTCAGCGTGCACAATAGTGCTTCAGAAAGCGAACGCCATAAATGGCAGCAACCATAGCGTCCTCACTTCCAAATAGAGCGAAGTTCTTAGAGCGCATAAGCAAATATTTGAAAGCAGTTGACAAACAGCGAGAGCGCCCTATGAACCCTCTGCGCTGGGACTGCCCCCACACTAATTTTCCCATCTTTATAAGTGAGCTAGTATATAGGTAAACTTATTTAAGCCCGAGTGGCATGAGTTTAGGTAGATCATGTGCAACGTCGGACTGCTCAGCGTAGCGTATGAAGCCCAGGACGACCACATTCAGGAGCTCTCTGAAGGTCTCTGGAGCTCTCTGAAAGACTGAGTGTTGTGTTGCCTTCAAATATAAAGTTATCTCTCATTTTAGTTTAGTTTAATGAGGAATCAACGCTAAATAAAGCGGCGAAAGGCGGGCTAGTTGGTATATAACTTGAAACTTGAGAAACAGCGCAAAGACAGGACGAAGGAAAGTTACACACGGATAGCGCCCGTCCGTGTGTCACTTTCCATCGTCCTGTCTTTGCGCTGTTTCTCAAGTTTTAATCTAAATAAAGGTGTATCTGCCTATTATTTTCTTACTTAAAAAGCGTTATTCATCCCTCACATACTGATATGGAGGCACAGTTAGTTTTATTGGCAAAAAAAAAAAAAAAAGCGAAGAGCCGATGTTGGTGTTACAAATCTGCCGATTAATCAGACAACACCGCGTCGGCATTAGCCATCACGCATGTTTCGCAGCTTCATAGTACCACATACAAGCATTTTGATTGTAACGACATTCCCTACGATTTTCTAGGTGACTGTCAATGTCAGCAGCAGCTATCCCGGTGTAAGGCACCGCATATAGCTTGTCCATCTGCGAGTCACGAAACCCAACGGGTACATCGGCAGATTTCTCATGTGGCACAATCACTGCTGCAGCAGTGCCAAATGAGTGACACCAACACACAGCATGTTTTTTCGTAAAAAGTCACACGGCCCCTCATGCATCTTCCTAAGAGACGACTCGTAAGCGAAAGCCAACTTCTTCTGGTTCTTCTCAGTCAATTCTTCCGGTTCTCATTCGATTGTGTTCTGCGTTCTCTCCCCCCCCCTCCCCCTTATTATTAATAAGCTTTCTGCACCTCACGGGCTGTTGCAATGCTTCCAGGATCGGTCCACCTTTGACCAAGCAATGATGTCATGTGATGACGGCATCGTGTGACGTCATGATGACGTCATAGGGTGGCGTCATGACATGATGATTTTTTGCGTCACTCGCGTTGACGCCGTCACCGACGGCCACTTATCGCGTTTCATGAGGCGTCTAAGGTTTTCGCCTTGATAACCGTGCCATAGTGCCACCTAACGTTTCCTGCTCATGTAGATGCGGCAACCCTATAGGCGAAAATCAAACCTGAGGCTACATATTCAGCAGCAACATGCCATCACTTCCAAATCACCGCGGCATGTCGCGAGGAGACAGACTTCCGCCATCGTAGGTCAGGTTATGAGCAAGGTCACAAAGAGAAAGCAGACGCCGAAAAGTGCTGTGGCAGACCAGGCGTACCAGGGACCCGGAAGGTCCCGATTTCTTGAAGAAGCAGGGAAACGTGTTCGCGATTCGACACGATGACCGCCGCTGGCTTTCTCTCGAACGCTGTCTGTTCTTTCACGCCAGGCGGCACTCCTTGCGTCTTCGCTTCTTTTTTTTTTCTTCTCGCCTTGTCATTCTGTCTCGACTTCTCAGACGGGGTCGACGAAGCGCTAAAACATGTTGTCCGGCTGCAACAGGCCACCGTGGGAAGGGGAAGCTAGGAGACAAGATCGACTCTTCTCCGCAAAGGAAGAAAAGATAAAAAGGCACAGCTAACACAAAAAAAAACAATAGTAAACTCAGCGCCAAGAACACGACCACGCAGGAACACAGAGACAGGACGAAAAAAAAATCACCAACCAAAACATATACGCCAACGAGCCCAACGGCGAGTACCACTAAGTACAACAAGCAGGTGTGCGTGAGTTTGAACGCATTAGCTGCCATGAGCTCACTTCTTCGCTACCCTGCCGCGCTCTGCTCTTTCGTGTATAATCTTCGAAACTTGCGTGAACAAAAGTTTATCTTTGGCGAGTACTCCAGCTCAGACCCGGAGGTGCGGTTGATATTTCGGGTCATGTCCGGCGAGCAGCCGAAGTCAGTTGGGCCCTGGACTTGGTCCCCACCCATAATACTCCACGTCCTATTCCCTTTTTTTCACATTTTAATAAATTTTCTTGTTCTCGGAACCTCCATAAAGATAGCTAAAAAAGGAAGGAAGATTTCAACAATAACACGCTTCAGTTGGGTGCTGTCCATTGAGAATGCGGAGCACTGGAGCGCATGAATTGAGAGAAAATGAGCAAGAGAATTCATTTTATACCGCGCCACCGAGCGGTTTTTTCAAAGAATGCATCGCAGCCAGTGAAGATAAGCAATGGTGAAGCAGTACACTGAAAACTAGTTATTCAACTTTGTTCTTACGAACTTTTTAAAATCTAAATTGCTGAAAATGCAGAAAGATGGCGCAGCGTGATCCTGAAGCACTTAGGAATGAAACCGTGCTTAGAGTGGTGGGATGCGTTGTTAACACATATCAAAGACTTTTTCCAGCACCAACTAAGCCATTCATTTCCACTTTCCAGTTGAGCTCTCGAGCGCCATTCAAAAGGCGGCACGCCATTCACGACGGGCTCCATTGAATCCCATTTACTCTATCCTATTCTCGCCCCAGTCCTATTATTTACAAAAGTCTCAATCCCGAACTTTTCTTTCAACTCGAAAAAAAAATCTCGATTATTCAGCGCGACTTCGCAAACACACAAAGCGCAGTGACCAACGAGGAAGGATGTTAATAAAAATTTGGCTAATCCCACGCATTGTGGGAATCGGTTTCATGCGAAGCAATCAGCGAGTACTTCTATGCTGTACTTTATGGCTTTGAGCCAAGCGTTACGAGGGGGATCGACGTGTTTTCGTAAGTGTAGTAGCTGTGTGCACATCGTGGGCTTACCAGGCACGTCGAATGCACTGGCGTTTAAAGGGTAACCTATGGTGCGACGTCCTGTCAGCCCTCACGTTAGAGTACATACGTCAGTTATATCGAAACTAAGTGCACTTTATGGTGCAATCATGTGAATATCATACGTAACTTTCGTTAATGTATTCCTCCGAGGTCGAGCAATGCTTCAATATAGCTTGCTAAATCATAGGGATACAAATGTAATCTTTATAAAAGCGGAGACAACATTAGAACCACAGATATTAATCTGATATGACGCCTGTATCGTAGAACGACATATGTAGTGTTTGTTGATTTCTTGTAAAATTGATTTCTTGTAAAGGACGCAACGCGGTGCTCCCATAGCCGGCAACACGAATGGTTCAACCATGTGTGTGAGGAGTAATGGCGGCATCTTATGAAGTGTTTGTAGGCAATACACATGCTCTGTAAGTAATGTTTGCGTTGCACACATAGGGGCATCACATTTCGATAAAGAGTGCCGTGCCTGTAGCTGCTGTTGCAATAAGTGTTAAACCGTTTGCTGGCGCGTGAGCAATTATACTGATGTAAAAGAAGTCTTATACATACAGTGGGCAGCAAGGGCTCTGTAGTATCGTAGTGGTCTGTTAACAGTGTCGATAATTGTACACGTCTCATTTGCATAAGACGTGCATTGGGAGCTATATATGCCGTATTTAGGTCTCTACTTCGGAGACTGACCATCTCAGCATTCAGCCCACCTTACCAGAAACCACTGTAGCGGCGATAAATACGTTTCACGATATACTAAGAGAAAAGAACAACAAAAAGAATTGCAAACGAACGCGGCACCAGCGGCGCATTTGCGGCGATGTGGCGCAGTCTGGAGTGAACCCCACCGTCCTAGGAACTGGTCGTTATCAATTTCGGTAATGACTATTCTGCGGTCGGCAGCGAGAGATGCGCCGCAACGGCGTCTTGATGAAAGCAGCTCGCTGACACCGCTATCTCTTCGCAAAATCTGTTCCCTAGAAAAATGTGGCCCTCCATTCCTCCCCAACTTTTTCCCCTTTTTTCCGCATCTTCCCTTCGCGTCTCGCTGTTGCCCGCTAACCCATCGAACTTTCGGGACCTCGAAAATCTCGCCTTAACGACGCGTCCCAGAGTTTGTTTCGCGGGTCTCCAGAACTGATCATATCGATGACTGATGTGGTGTAGGAAAGCGAGGCGAGACGCAGGTGGAGGGACAGGAGGAAACGGTGTGGTCTTGAGAGGAATGTTCATTTCGCCACACGTGTCGACTGTATGTCGACTGTATGCTTGACAGAAAACCCGCGTGATGGCGCAATAGAAACACTGGCGCGCTTTCCGTGTTCTGTCGCACCGTATGCATGTATATCGGAACCGGCGCGCCTCCGCACTTTGGCTTTCCTTGCGGCATGGTTTAGGTATCGACCGAGAAGCGCAGCTAGGCTAGCGATTGGGAAGGCGATACGAACACGGTGCGATTAAGCTATCGCGTTCTACTCTTGAAAGCGAAGCTCAAATAAGCGTCCTCCAAATTTTATTTCTGAAGAAAAGCAAGCACTTGACTCCGTGCTTAACGTTTGGGGGAAACAAGAAGAGACGCTTTGGGTCAATTCACGCGTTTTATTTGAGTTCGAAAAAGGAGAGGCGAGAGGCTTATGGTCTCAAAAGGTATGTGAGAGCGTGAACGTTGAATTCGCAGAGCTTCTTACGTAACATAGAGTATCTCAAGTAGGGCAATCATGGCAACAGCGCTGACAGTTGGAGCTGAATAATTTAACAGCCCCATTTCTCTGCGCACGCCCGTCCGTACAGAATTCGCTATATGTTCTGAATCGGTGAGAGGATTGGTGTGTAAGCAGGAAAAGATTCTAAGCAAGTCGAGGATTTACAGGCGCTTGAGAATGCTTCGGTAGACAGGTACTTCGAACATACGGAGCCAGCGGAGCAATTTAACGCGGAGACCACGCAAACTGTGCCAAATTGCCTTCACCTTCTTGGCAACTCTTCTCCGCCCTTCGTTAGTTGTGTGCACTGAAGTGGAAGCGCAGCAGCTAGATTTCAACTAGGAAAGAATGAAAAGAGAGGTAGACGGAATAAAGGCGATACTTTCTTTCTGCGTGCTTATTCTGGTCTTTTTTTTTTTAACAGCGAGGCTCTTTAAGCTGGCCGCTATTTGTGCGATCACAAAACTATCATCATCAAGGGGAGTGTGCCACAAAAATTTGGCAAATCCCATTACTCATCTAATGAGAATAAAGACATAAAAAGACAGAAAGACAGAAAAAGATATAGAAAGAGAAACAATGGAAGAGAGAGAAAGAAGCAGAGAGAAAGAAACGGAAGAAAGAGATATAAGAGCGAGAAATAGAAAGAGATAGAAAGAAACAGATACAAAATAGAGATACAAGAAACAAAGAGAAAAAGAAAGAAAAAAAAGAAAGAGAAATGTAATGAGGAACAAAGAAGACCACCCAGCTGCGCTCTTCCTTCAGGCTTGGCACGACCAGTGCGAAGCCGCCATACTAGGGAACGGGAAAGGCAACGGCGGCTGCGAGAAGAGCCCGAAGCAATGGATGCCCTACGCCAACGACGACGTGCCCGTAGATCTACGAGAGGTGCGAACGCTCGGTTCTGGAGCTTGGAGATCAGCGTCGTGACTAACCTAGCTAAAGCCTAGCAATAACGTAGAAGCAGCAACCAGATTAGACTTCAGAATCGTCCAGTTTCGCTGTTTCAAGCCTTGCGCGACTTATTGCAAGCTTCGCCATTTTTTTTACGTTTATTCGACCGAATTTTTGGCGGACATTGTCGTGCCTGTAAGTATCTTTGAAAGGACTGCAGCAAGCGGAAATATGAAGAAACCTTATTAGAATATGAAGACGCACTTTTGGCTCGTATATGGACACAGCGCTTTCGAATGTACAAGGCAAAGAAATCGTGTAAGACATTGATATCGAATACGTTGCAATGCAGGAAAAAAATCTGATAAATCTTAAATAAATGTGGCCCACCAGCTCAAATATTTTAATTGCCGAGTACAGAATGAAAGCTTTGCTATTACTTGATTCTTCTGCGTTAAGTATGGCAAACCTACTATATTTTTTGCAAAGAGGTTTATGTGAAAGCGATGAAGTGTTGATTTAACGAGTGATCATGACGGGACAGAAAACTCACAGGGTCCCTTATGCATTCACCTAAGAGGACTCGAAGGCCAACGGCATCTTCCTTTTTTTCTCAGTCGATGTATTGATACTTCCCCGGCCCCTTCCGAAGGCTTTCTCCACCCAACGTGGTTTTGCATTGCCTTCGTGATCGGCCCACTTTTGACCAAGATATGATGTCACGTGATGACGTCATCATACGTCACATGACGTCACAAAATTTGGCGATCTGGGACGTCACGGTGACGTCATAAGGTGACGCCGTCACGTGATGATGATTTCTTGCGTCACTCGTGTTGTCTCCGACGCCGCCGACGCGGGACGGCGACGGTCAATTTTCGCGTTTGATTAGGCATCTAAGGCTTCCGCCTTAATAAAGTTTAGAGATGCGCGTTGTTCAGTTCGCTCAGCCCACTGAAGACCCCTGAGCCAGAACGTTTCCATAGCAACAAGGTCTAAAAAGGCATGCATGCACACATTAAGAAAGAAAGCTTGTTTCCTGTGTGCTGCAACTCGGGTAAATTTCTTTACATAATTAGGCGCGAAAGAGTACAGTCAAAAGTCAAGCTGAGCCAATCTTGCCGACTGCGTTCACATGCATTTCGCTAAGTGGGTTGTGATGGGGCTGGGTTCAATGAACACAGGCCAAAGTTCACTAGGCAACGAGGGTGGCAACATGTGCTCGTTGGTCAGACATAGTTTGAATGGCATCTACGTACCACAGCAAAACATTGAGCAAAGCAAAAGAAGGCAAGCCCTTGTCTCGTCTTCGTTTCTTCGCATTTCCGTGTTTTGCTGCGCTGTCCAGATACCTGTCACTTGGCGCGACTGAACCAACTGAACTGCGTTCACTTGAATCCGACAACCGGTTTTCCGGTGAACAAGCACAACGGATAGGACTTGATCTCATCCATAACAATGTAGCTACTATGGATGCTTTCCAACCTTCCAACTTTCCCGATTCGTTATTGCTTCGAACCTTCTTTAAGCGTGCAAGTGGAACAATAATGAATTAGAATCAGAAGTCACGTAAAAGTTTAAGGGCTTGAACTTCAGGGGAAAAAATAAAAACAAAAAAATATAATAATAATAATAATAATAATAATAATAATAATAATAATAATAATAATAATAATAATAATAATAATAATAATAATAATAATAATAATAATAATAATAAAAATTGGGGGACGCTTAAGCTTCGCCTTTAAGAGCTGAACGCGATAGCGATATTCTGTTCCTACTGCGCAGTTCGAACACTACGAGGGTTTAACAGAATGCGCCCACTAAGGCGTGTGCCTTATGTAATGGGTAGCATGCTTTAAACCAGGAGCAATTATGCGCGAGAAACTTCTTCGAAGTTGCGATGCACCCACTACGTGGTCTTAAGGGAATACGCGCACTAATGTGTGCGCCTTTTGTAATGGGTGGCTGTCTTTAAACCACGAAGTCGTTATGATATTGGCATGGTGTGACGCCCTATGGCAATGTACACTTGTACCACGCAATACTACTGCGATATTACATCTCGTACTGTGACACCTGTATACAGGACGCGTATTTTTGGGAAGCATGAAAGTTACTTTCAGTGCAGCTCCAAGCAGAGGCGTGGCTGTGTGGTAGAACACCTGCTTGCCCACGCAGACGGCCTGGGTTCGATTCTCATTCGGAACCAACATTTTTATTATTTATTTTATTTGCAGCTTTTTCGATTTTTCGGTCACGGACATGATGATGATTTTTCGCTCACAACCAACGGCCCCGACGCCGACAGCGCAATTTTTCCGATACGAGCTCTTTAACGCTATCGCGTTAATAACAATAATAATTGGGCCGACAACCAATACACTCAGAGAACCAATACACGCTTGGCAACGACAAAAGTTTTAGGAACAAACAAACGGCATTTCATTGTGAATGCCTACATTCGACCGACCACGCGAGTTCTTTTCGCCAAATAGCAATGCATTACGCAGCCTGTTTAGTAGCCAAGGAACTTTCGTTTCACACTAAGCATCTACTAAGCTGAGCGTAAGCCGAATTTAGACTCAACATGCCGGAATTTCTGACAGAGGGCCTGTTCTTTTTGCTTCTTTCATTTGTATAACCTTCTTAGAGAACCGCCCGCAGTCTCTCTAATGTTGCTTTCCAGCCGGAAATCTAAAGGAAGCGTATTAGCGTCCTAATCCTAAAAAAAGGAAGCCCATTCCAGAATGCATGCACTTTAAGAATCTAGTAACAGGCTTTAACGACGAACCATCTTTTCCCCTCTGTTTAGTTTGTGTTTACAACATTTGCTTTGCCTTCATTCTACCTCAGCTTGAAATTAAGTAACGACATTTCTGATTGTCACTTGAACTTAGTTCTATGGTAGGGCGTAATATATATATATATATATATATATATATATATATATATATATATATATATATATATATATATATATATATATATATATATATTACGCCCAACCATAGAAATAAATTCAAGTGACAATCAAAAATGTCGTTAACTAATTTCATATATGTGTGTGTGTGTGTGTGTGTGTGTGTGTGTGTGTGTGTGTGTGTGTGTGTGTGTGTAGCTGTAACTCAGCCAAAGAGTTACAGTCCTCTTTCATGAAGGAGGCAACAAATTTGCCAGGTGTGCTGACAAAAGTGCAAATATTACACGCCCTGTGTTATTATTGTTAAAATGGGAGGGGGAGCAAAATATGGTTGAAGTAGGGAAAAGTTGTATTTAAGGGCTCCTTAGATAAAGTAGTCGTGTACACTTCAAAAGTTATAGAGCATTGTCTACGCGAAACATACGTTTGTGGGTCGCGTACGTGCAAAACTTAAAAGCACGCTCAAAAATTGTGAGCCTTAAAATTTATTTGTACAATGACCCCCACGTACCCCTCAACCACCCCAAGAACAAGACAGTTCTGTGAGACCTTGCACTATGACTTTGCAAGTTCTCGAACATTTACAGTGTCTAATAAAGGAAGAGAACGCGAAATTGGACGGCAGGCATTAGCGCATGTAATAGATAACGCGCAAGTACGAGTTAAAATCTTTTAACAACCGTGGCTGCAAACGGCTCAAACAAATTACCCATTTCGCTGAGGGAACAATGCACCCTCCTAAACTATATTTTTGTGTTCATTGACGCTCGCTTGCTGTAACGAATGAACGTGCAGGGCTTTTGTATCCTTTCTCCGAATTCAATCGTCATAAAACGAAAAATAAGAGGCAGTACTTCAATTCACGCAGATAAACTATTATTTTGTGTGTGAACGCGAGAATAAACGTAAAATAAGCCGCTATTGGTGCGAAAGACACGCCGCATGCATGTGTGTACTATCGCTTTCTTCCACGTTGCCACTTACGGTCATCATTCTTGCATGAAACGCCGCTTCCTTACAGTTGCTACCCTCTAGCCGCCTGTTGGACTTCGCTGAGAAATAGGGTCAACGCCACGTTCATGCTCTCAAGCATATTTCGGTGCAAGGTGCTTCACCGCGATATGAGACGTTACGTTCTGCAAGGCTCGATCATGGCCAGGGCCGGAGCGAACGAAACGAGAGCACGTGATAATAAAACACTCATGCCCAAATACGACTAAAGCTTTCTTTCTGAAACTGGAGAGAGAGAGAGAGAGAGAGAGAGAGTAAGGAAAGGCAGGGGGGTTAACCAAGTTGTACCCGGTTTGCTACTCTATGAGGGGGGAGGGAGAAGGGGAGAAAAAGAATAGAGAGAGCAAGGAGGAGAAAGAGAACAAGTGACACGCGCACACATTGTGAGTGTGCGCGTGTCTGCATTCACTGAGCACACCCACACAGTCACAACCGAGAAATATTTGAGACCGGTTCCTCTGCGGTTTTCTTAAAGTAGAATAGAATCTGATCTGAGATGTTAAAAAAAGCTCGCAAGGATTAGCTCCAATGAATCCATAACTTGCCGTGCACATTGAGCAGATGGTGCTATTGCCTGAAATAGTCAGCAAGAAAGAAGCAGCGATCAAGGTCGAGAAAGTTGGAGAGGGCTTGCCTAAAGCGCTTCTCTTTAAAATGCGTGCTGAGAGTACTTGTATAGGCATTCCTCCGAGATACGTGCAACAATGATTCGGTTTCACAAGACACATATCGTCTTGCAGGGATGCTCGTGCCGCGATGCACTGTTTCCTCCGGGGTTGTCTCGATTTAATTACGCGCCGCTGGAGGGTGTCTCCTTGCACGTAGCGCTAAGCAGCCGGTGTCGCTGACGCTCGCTTTTCTCTCACCATGCATTGGACACGCTCCTTCATCGATCGGCCATGCACGTGCGGCGCCGGAAGGAGGCACGGCACCTGTGGTTTGTGCCCTCTAATAAAAGCGCGTCGCCTTCGAATCATCGCCAAGACCTGTCCTTGGTTGCAGCCGTCTATCGCACCTGTTCATTCACATCAAGAGAACAATTATTGCCGGTGGTGTAGCTAGTACTTTATTTTGGAGGCGAGGATCGGGTGGGGAGGGGTATGGAGGATATAGTACTTGCAGAAAGGGGTAGGGAGAATCCGACCCCTGTATATGTGTGTGCGTGTGTGTGTTTGTATATGCACTGACCCCTCCGAAAAAAAATGACACACTAGGTCTAAAAAAACACAAATTAAAAAAAACGCTAAGCAATAAGAGCATAAGCATCCAGCAGAATGAATAATATTCGTACACGCGCGTCAAATTCCGTGTGAAAGTTGAATAAAACACCGCTGGGAATACAACACAGGAATGTAATCGTTTAATGTTCTAATGGTTTTGCATGTATTTATCAATTTATCCACAATTTTTACAAAAAGAAAAATTAGACATATTTCGCTGCGCTATTCTGCGTTAGCGTAACATACGTAAGCCACAGATGCCCAATAACTTATGGATCACGCTATTTAATTATATGCGGAAAGCATTTATGTCTACTTCTTAATGGTAGTTTTCGACGTTCTGTCCATATTTTCAATTCGAACATGCACAGTGAACTCTTGCAAGTGAACTGTCGATTGGCATGCTATTTTCTTGATTTGTTTAACTTTGTTATATGCTTTCTTTACTTATTTGTTAATTTTTGGTTTTGGGTAGCCACTGTTCTTCTTCTTCTTTTTTTTTTGCGGTGCAGAGCCTATAGAAACGGAGTAGCCGAATTAATAAAAAACTCAACCTCTCCGCAATAAGCCATTTGGAACAGAACATGGCAACATTAGCTACAGCTAAATCCAACTATGAAATCTAAAGGTCACCTCGCAAAAAGAGAAAGAAATGAACTTTATTTTTGACCAGGCTCTTGGTACTTGAGCCCTAAGGTGGGTGGCCTCCTCAGTCCAGGTAGCCATGGCTCGCTGCCGCCGCCCGAGCCCTGTTCACCAATCGTAGCTGGTTGTCAGGGTCTTGCGTCACCAGCAGAGCCTCCCACTGGTCTTCTAGTTCTTTCTCTATGTCTGCTCCTTCCTCTGCGTTTCCGCTTGGGGGTGATGACGGTGGTACGTCCGGATTGTTCGAGCAGTCCAGCACCATGTGGCGCAGGGTGTTGCGCGTGTCCGGTGGGCAAAACTTGCAATCCCGCCTGTAAGTCCCTGGATACATTGCGTGCATCAATGTTCCGTGCGGGTAAGTTCCGGCCTGGAGTCTTCTCCAGGTCACCGCTTGCTCTCTACTCAGACTCTTGTGTGCCGGCGGGTACCGCTTCCTCTGCTTCCTGTAATGCGCCAAAATGTCTGAATACTTCTTCGGTATACGTTCATCCTCGTTGTGACAGCCATCGGTACGTGTTCTCTGCGTGTCGGAGATGGCTCGGCGTGCATGATCTCGAGCCGCAGCGTGCGCCCGCCTGGTTCCCCGCGAGAGACTCGTGTCCCGGTGTCCAGAGGATGGTGGTTTCTTCCACCTTCGTGCTCTTTAATACATGGAGTGCTGCCTTTCCGATCCTTCCATTCATGTACCTTCTGCACGCTTCTTGCGAATCCGTGATCACGGTAGCCCGCGTCTTCTTGCATGTAGCGATGGCTAGGGCTATGCCCAACTCTTCCGCTGTGCTTGCATCCTTGGCACGTATGGATGTTGCTGTCAGTTCTTCACCGTTTTCGTCGACCACGCTGATTGCAAAACGGTCATTTGTAATGTAAGCCGCTGCGTCCGTGTACATCACGTCTTCTTCATTGCTGTTGGTGCATTTTAGTGTTTCCTTTAGCAGTTGTATCCTAGCGTGTCTTCTTCCCTTGTCGTACTCAGGATGCATGTTTCTTGGTATATTGCTTATGTATAGGTTGTTACTGATCTCGTGCGGGATACGCTGAGGAACGTGCATGCCATCTTCGACTTGATAACCTAGATCTTGAAGTAGGGCTCTACCCGTATTCGTCAGCTTCAGTCTCTCCAGCTGGTTGACATTGTGCGCTTCCACGAGCTCTTCCCATGTGTTGTGCACTCCCATTTTAAGCAGCTTTTCCGTGGATGTGGAGGGCGACAGGCCCATGGCAATAAAAGAGTCAGAAAACAAGGAGATGCGCCTGTACTTACATGTCTAGTCTTATAAAAAATAACGGTAACTTGCTGCTCGATGTCGAAATACTAGAGGCCCGTGTAGTGTGCGATGTCAGTGCACGTTCAAGATCACCAGATAGTCAAAATTTTCGAGCACTCCACTACGGCGTCTCTCATAAGCGTATCGTGGTTTTGGACGTAATACCTCAGATATATTATTATTATATGTTGCTCGATGTACGTATCAGGACTTCACTCTTTAGAAACGCGAAACACGTGATGGGCAACAAGATATGCATTACACATTTATAATTCCGGTCGCATTCCAGATAACCTCTTGGGCATATCGGAAAATTCGACCGTAGATTCCATGGACGGCACTCAATGCAACGTGTTTCTGAAGCATTACGCAAAGTTGAGGAAACCTTCTTTTTCATCACTGCGCACCCAAAGCAGTCCTGATGCCCAAGGAAATTACAGCCTCTCACCGAAAAATTCCTTCTTGCATTCCAAAAGGCTACGCGACAAACTCGCAAACAAAAATGTATGAATACAAGTAATGCATGAACAAAACAACGGTATTAAGTGCATATCGAGCTGAGCTCGCTTTGTAAATAGTTCCGCAAGAAACGCTATTCAATCGAATGCGTTCCACGCGCGCGGACGCCCACAGTTAGGCATTCCTCGCACGCGCCGTTGGCCACGCAGCGAGGCGCACGCAGTCTCAAGGGATCCAACCGAGCTCGGAGCAGTGCGGTCGTCGTCGATAGCGAGGTCTTTTCATAACGTGTTTTCTTTAGCTGCATTGCATTCCTCGCTAAACGTTGCGGGATTTTGCGAGCCTATGCTGCCTTGAGCTCTGCGCATTGCATGCAAGCTCGCTTGGGCAATTCCCGAAGGCTCTCTGCCGAGACGCGACCTTGAGGCAGCGACCGTGCTAAGCGCAAATTTCGCGTTCTCTTGTATTCGCGCGCATATTCTGAGAACGTGCCATCCGACTGGTCTTTCTGAACTAACGCAGTGTTTTATTTCGTGAACTGCATAATAACAGGTACGTTAGCGCTGATTAGACATGACGGACAAGTGTTTGCGCCACCTCCAACTCAAGAGACACCGCACAGAAAACTGAAAGCGATCACCCACAGATAATACTTTCAAAGAACTGCAGAAGTTATCCGGAAGGTTGCGAACTGATGCTCTCTCGATCGCGGGCTTTTCGGCGATCAGTCGATCTGATATGCCAATCTCATCTTTTATCGAGGTCACTTGTCATATCACGTTGCCACATTTTATTGTTGAGTTTCATTCTTGCATTTCATTGTTTCGCGCTGACCGTCGTTGCTGCCTGTAGCAACTGAAGTCTTAAGCACGTGGCTGAAGATCCAATTTCCCGGCATCGCGGTAGGAAGCCGTCATTAGGGAGCATGATGCAATGAGATTAGATAATAGATAGATAGATAGATAGATAGATAGATAGCTAGATAGATAGTAGATAGATAGATAGATAGATAGATAGATAGATAGATAGATAGATAGATAGATAGATAGATAGATAGATAGATAGATAGATAGATAGATAGATAGATAGAAACGCTCAAAGTGCCAAAGCTTCGCTAAGAAATGCTTCACATTTAAAAAAATGTGCACGAATTTACGTGGCCTCGATCTGAGAACCTTTCTGCTATTGTGACCTTAGAAACATTTTCCTCAATACATAGCTCACCACCGCCTCTGTATATTGTGGTTGCTTTTGCGCCTGAATTTATGCTCCTTAGAGAGTGCCAGTGAGACATTCAATAATAATCTTCCCGCTGCCTGAGCCCAGACTTTTAATGAAAACTCACTGGAAACCATAGCGTTGCGAGAAAGGAAGAAAAAGTGCTGTGCATAAGAGCAGAAGAACGAAATCTCAAGCCTGTTTCAAATTGAGAGTGTAATTAACGCGAGGCAGCGAACACAGAAGCCTTATGTCTGGCGTAAAAAAATGGAGCTGTCGGCAGTGAAACGAGTGCAACCCAAGTTTCAGTTCATTTGGGAAATTCAAAGCTTCCAGAACATGTCTTTAATGAGAAACAGTAAAAGGAGCAAATATGTACAAAATCCAATGTATACTCTCGAAGCTTACGTCAGCACCATTAATGTGTATGTCACGGAAAGAGAGCAATATAA
>NC_051181.1:114058360-114178496 GCF_013339695.2 Rhipicephalus sanguineus
TGAACGAAATATTTGATCGCATTAGGAGATGGAATTAACCTCATGTTTGACACGTTCAGCTGCGGTGTTGACCGATGTGTGTGGTCACACTGAAAAAAAAAGTCAAGAATCACAAAAAACCGTGCACTGGAGTTGGGGAACTGAAGTGATTCTCTGTCTTTCCCAAAGAGGTGTACACATGGGTGCTTTCAACTATCTGGTCACAGCTTGCTTTCGGAGTTTCTATGATACGCATACAATCACAAATACACATCTCCTACATGTTACGACTATGATTCAAAAATAGAAAAAAAAAGGACAGTCGACAACTGCAGTTCTATGCACTTCAGGAACTAGCTGTTTCGAAAGAACAGAAAAAAAAATGCACGAGGACTGCGCCCGAACAAACTACCGTAACGCGCTATTTCGATTTGCAAACAGTACCACCACCAAACTAATAGGCTAATGACATTTTCATTTGGCCTTTGTTCAAAACATGCGGTAGTGTTGTGTAAGAAATACAGCACCTTTGCGAACAACACGTAAACACATACACAAAAGAGCTAGAAAAAAAATGCATACATGATCTTGCGCGGGGCAAGAGCAAACGTTTTGCTCTTTGCTTAAATTGCACTCCGTTGCGTGTAAGATTATGCCTTTGTAAAGCAGGGAATCTTAAATAAAAAGTCGTCCTCCGAACTCACGGTATTTTTTATTTGACACTCAACTCATGCAACACTATTTCTTTTTCCAAAACCGGTGCGTTTTGCTCAATTCATTATGAGACTGCCGACCAGTCACACATTCCCTTTATTTAAACTTGCAAATACTGTTTACTCAGGAAGTTTGAGCTAAACAAATACTGTGGCGTGCGCGCATGCATGATTTGCAGAACTAGTTTTTCTAGCATCAACTGCCGTTTCTAGTACGGTCAATTAGGCTACGTAGCTGTGAAAGAGGCGGCTTTAGAGCCAGCCTTCCTTCCTCGAACAATGCAAGCGCGGAATTTCCATGTGTACGCTGAAAGACAAATAAGAGACAGAAAGAGCGTCACAACAGCCGACAAGCACGTTGGACGCCTTCCCATTTTAAAATATTTTCTCGATGCACACTACCGTGTAAACATTCGGTGCATCTACACTACCGTGTAAACATTCGTGTTCGGCATTGCTTCATTTTCAGACCGAAGTGCGGACTTCTACTCGTTTAATCGAATAGTACACACAGGCGCTTATTATTCCTTTCTTTTTTCCATAGTACGTAAGTCTCCATGCTGTTCTCTCCAGATGCCGAACAGACTAAATACCCATGTGCCAATAATAAACCGCGCTTATCTGAATATGTTTTGCAGATAAAAAAGGTGAATATTTCGAAAGCGTCAGGCTAACTGTGGGAACTCAGAAAGCACTGAGCGTTCCGGACATGTTTTTAGTCGATACTACAGCAGCAAAAATAGTTGCTACTTCATAGGTGGTGAATTCCACGGCTAGGAGCTCCATGCAGCGCCATTTTAATGCAGTTGCTTTTTTTTAAGCTTATTTACCTCGGAAGTTCTCAATGACAGAAGCGCAGACAATTAGTCTGGTTGATTCAGAAGTGTTTGCGCAGAAACGTCGCTAAGAACATCGAAAAAAATACGCTTTTATGTTTCCTGGCGACATTGTATGGCGACATTGTAGAGGGCCACAACGCAGTTGTGGCCCTTTAGCGGTCTGCTGTCAAACTAGAGCACGCGCCGGCGTGGAGCGAGCGCCGCATGCTACAGTTGGCTGTTCTATATGTGGTTTTGCCTGCGTTAATATCATCATTAAGGCCCTCGTAGGACAAGAGGAAGAAGAGTTCTCTTCCGCGCGAGCTGCGCCTGTAGTGGTCACCTTTCGAATTAAGGTTACGCGTACGGCGCGGGACTTCGCCCCGCTTAAGAACCTGGCGAGCCAGCTCCGAATAAGAGTACGCGCTTCGGGAACGATGAGGGACGCTGCGAGCGCGCGACGGAGCAAGACGTGTGGCGTATCGGCTCCGTTGATTTTCGGCTGGGGCCACGGCTCAATCCTCTGCACTCCGACAAGACTGGCGTCAATCGACGCAGCAAACCATCTGGACCACGTTGAAACCAAGTTTCACCAGGTGGGCCCACTTTTAAAGATTTTGCGGCCGAAATACACCTGATCACGGGGGCGACGCCGTTACGCCTAACGGCGATGCCGGAGCCCGGCGGCGTGGAACGCCGACGGCGTGGAACCGGCCTCCCGAAGTAACATGACGGCCCCCGCGTCTTTCCTGAGGGGTTACGACCCCGAAGGCATGGCCTGGACAACAATTTCAACATGTCAAGACGAAAATTCCACTGTTCCGCATTTTCGGCACCAATCCCTGAATGAAGCGGTCGCGCGTCGCGCGTTCGCTCAAGCCAAGACAGCGGCGCCCAACGCCATCCCGGCCTCCGGCACACCGGCCGGCAAGACGCAGCCTCCTGCATCGCGCGCTGCGGGAAGCAAAGGCAAGGCTATTACCAACTGGAAGCCTCGCCCATTTCCAAGACCGGGCCCGGACGACTTCGTGGTCGTGCTCAAGCCACGCGAACATACCTCGCTGCACCAAGCCTTTTCGGAGAACCGCTACGGAGCCGCCTTTACGGCCTACCTCTGGCCTGAGCTGGCAAAGTCTGTCACGGTTCTGCAGTCCCGTGACCAAAACATCGTATTGATCCACACCCCGAACCCGGCGGCGGCAGATCGGCTCCTCGGGGAGTTTTCTGTCAATACCGAGCATGGGGCGATTCCACTCCACGGATACCTTCGACAAGACGGAGGCGATGTGTGCCACGGCGTCATCGTCGTCAGCAACTCGGACACCACTGAATCACTTCGAGAGCAGGTGCAATGGAGAGAAGGCACCATCGTCGAGGTGAGGAAATTCGGCTCCTCTAACAAAGCTCGGGTCGCCTTTGCCGGGAAGGTGAAACCGCGTTTCGTGCACTATGAGAACATGCTCATCCCAGTGCGAAAATACTACCGGACAATTCCAGCCTGCGGCCTGTGTGGGGCCGTTGGCCACCGAGCGGATGCCTGTCCCAACACGCAGCCCAACACGTGCGGCCTCTGCGGTCAACAAGCCCCGCTTGTGGAGGGGGTGCGGGCCCCTCACGAATGTGTTCCGCGATGCTCGGTATGTGGCGGTGGACACGCAACAAACTCGCGGGAGTGTGCGGCAAAATTCCGCACACACAAGATGCTCGCCCCGAAGGGCGGGGCAAAAAAGAAGTCGGCAGCCAAGAAGAAGGGCCGCCATCTTGGCTCCCCCGGTGAGTCACCGAGCAGGGACGACAGCAACACCGAGAAGCCGGCGCCATCAGCAGAAGTCGGCAAGCGACCACCGACGCAGCCACCACACGGCGGCACAGGAAAACTGTCGACGACGCCACCACGCGGGGAGGCCAGGGCCTGGGCCAACGCTGGAAAACATGGAACGCAGGTGAGCGGCACGAGCAAGGCTGCCCCCTCCTCCCCCCCCTGCGGCACGCAATGCCGAGCAAACTAAGATAGCAGCTCTCGAAGGTCAAATTGAGATGCTACTAAAAAAAATTGCGCTTCTAGAATCGCAATCAAAACAGCCTACCACTCCCCCCTCGCCCCCCGCAACCGAGGCTAGAGGCCCGCATGGACGCCCGCCTAAATGCCTTAGAAAATCAAATTTCCGCGGCAATCGCCTCCGCTATCGCCAAAATGACCGAAAATATTCCTACTATCGTTGCACAGCACATCGCACAATCGTCGCGTAGCGTCCGACGAACCGGCGGTCTCATCAAAGACGTGTCCGGCCGCTATCCCAAAACGTCGCGTCGCGCCATAGAAACTGAAGTAGAAGACGAAGACAGCTGCTCGCTCTCCGGAATTGAGGATGCCCCCCTCCCCGCGAGTGCTGGCTCCGCAGCTGCGTCCCTACAACCACTCTTTCACTTCAATGACCATGGCGGGCAGCCCTCAAATTAGCCGCTCTACCCGTAACAATTCGGCCACCCCCATACAAATTACACAATGGAACTGCCGGGGATTCCGTTCCCGCGCCAAGAGGGCTCACCTCCGGCTTTTCCTCTCAAAACTCACTTCACTTCCCGCAGTGGTTGCCCTCCAGGAGCCAGGGAGCGGCGCTAGCCTTACAAATTATGTCACGTTCCAGCAAGACCCCTCTTCCTGTATATTCGTGCACAAAAATTATACAGCCAACCAAGTTGATTTGGAACTCAATACTGAATATTCCTATGTGATGGTCACCCTCCTTCCGTTTAAGAAACAAAATGCACCATTACATATACTCAACATCTATTGTTCTCCCAAGCTTAAAAATGTAACTTTCGCAGCCCTCTTCAGTCGCGCCCTGAAGGCTGCGGGCAGGGACCCCCTGGTGATCGTGGGTGATTTCAACGCTCACAGTACACTCTGGGGGTACGTGCGTGAAGAGAAGCGCGGGCGCAAGCTAGCGGAACTTGTGTCGACGCTGGGCCTCACTCTTCACACTGACCCTGCATATCCAACGCGGTTGGGTAACTCCGTGACTCGGGACACGTGTCCGGACCTTACCTTCACCAAAAACATTAGACACGCAGAATGGGCCAACACCGAGGAAACCCTCGGCAGTGACCACTGCATACTCAACACCACAGTCACAAGCAAACCATTGGCAAAACCCCACGCCCAAACCCGCATACCAGACTGGACAAAGTTCCGTAAAAACTACACTAATTCGGCCCCTATCCAAGAAACAGGTTACCACGCGTGGTCACAAGAATTGGTTACACACCTTCGTTCGACGGAAACTCAAGTTCAACTCTCGGAGGTCCTGCCGGGGGTGGACAACCACCTCCTGCACCTCTGGGAAGCGCGGCACAGCCTCGTCCGCAGATGGCGCCGCCAAAAACACAATCGGAAGCTCAAAATTCGCATTGCCGAGCTCACCCAACGAGCGGCTGAGTACGCGGCCCAGCTCGCCGACTCGAATTGGGTGAACCGATGCAACACGGCTGCTAGACAAATGTCCAGCCGGAGCACTTGGCGTCTCTTTCGCGCCTTGATCGATCCGACCCAAACCAGAGCCGAGACACAAAAACATCTCCAACGGGCTATCCATAGCTTCGACGGAGACACCTCAAAATTAGCAAGCAAACTACGGGATCAATACCTCTGTGTCCAACATGACCCCCGAGGGCTAGCGTACTCGTATGCAGGTTCCGAGAACGCGGAGCTGGATCAACCGTTCCGGCTCCATGACCTAAAGGCGGCCCTGACTAAAATGAAGCGAGGAACAGCGCCGGGGCGAGACCAAGTAACAGTAAAATTACTTGCCAACCTTCCCGACCCGGCCTACGACGCACTCCTCGCATACATAAACTCAATCTGGCTTGGTGCGACACCCCTCCCAATCGAATGGAAGACCGCCTTGGTCACTTTCATTCCCAAAGCCGGAAAAGACAAACACGGACAACCTCCGCCCCATCTCCCTCACGTCTTGTGCGGGAAAGCTGATGGAGACTATGGTGCGAGATCGGCTGTCCGAGTTTTTGGAAAACCAAAACGTATTCTCAGACACCATGTTCGGGTTCCGCCCGCACCGGTCCGCGCAGGATGTCCTGCTTCAATTACACCGCGAAATTCTAAATCCCGTTGAATACCCCCTCAATGACAAGGTGGTACTCGCCCTCGATTTGAAGGGGGCTTTCGACAATGTCACACATGACATAATTCTGACGCACCTCTCCCAAACAAACTGTGGACACAACACGTTTCAGTACATTAGGCAATTTCTCTCTGACCGGCAGTCGTATATCCGGATACAAGATGAAGAACACGGCCCCTATCAATTAGGCACGAGAGGTACCCCGCAGGGCGCGGTACTCTCACCCCTACTATTCAATCTGGCAATGATGAAACTCCCGGCTCAGCTGGAGAATGTTGAAGGGATACAGCACGCGCTGTATGCTGACGACATTACCATCTGGGCTAAACACGGATCGGTAGGAGATATTGAAGCCAACCTGCAGCAAGCGGCGGAGATCGTGAACGCCTACGCCCGCCGCTGCGGCCTTCAATGCTCCCCGACTAAATCGGAATTTGTGCACATCCGCCCCTCGCCAAAGTGCACTACCAAAATTGAATTGTCCTTAAAAAGCGGACCCGTCCCAGAACACGATGAGATCAGAGTACTGGGTCTGTTTATACACAAACATCGCAGAGCAGACACAACATTGGCCAAATTGCGTAAGGTGGGGGACCAGGTGGGCCGGATGGTCCGCGGGTTTCCAACAAACGCGGGGGGTTACGTTGCAAAGACGCCTTGCGGCTGGCGCATGCATTCGTGACCAGTCGAGTCCTCTACTCGGCTCCTTACCTCCACCTGCGCAAGTTTAATGAGAACGCCCTTGAGGTGATTCTCAGGAAGATGTACATGCCCTCGATCTCCCGATAACCACGTCCAACCAGCGCCTTATGGGCCTGGGGATGGTCAACACTTTCGCAGAGCTGCGGGAGGCACACTTGACCAACCAATACACAAGACTTTCAAAAACGACGTCGGGACGCCGCCTATTAGCCCGACTACACATCCACCACCCAACATTGACGGAAGAGCGCGTACGCATCCCAGAAGTCTGGAGATACGCCCTGCACGTGCGCCCTCTTCCGGCCAACATGACACGTGACGACCACAGTGGCAGGCGCCTTGCGCGGGCGGAGGCACTGGCTCGCCACTATGGGAACAAACACGGTATCTTTTACGTGGACGCCTCCGGTCCTCACCATGGGGGTTGGTACACGGCTGCAGTCGTCCACCAAAACGTCGCAGTGAACGGCCTAACATTCAGGGCACAAAATATAACACATGCGGAGGAGGTCGCCATCGCGCTAGCTGCCGCAGACCAGGACTCGCGCGTCGTCATTACCGACTCGAGAGGGGCCTGCAGAAATATTGAACAGGGGTACGCTCCTCACCTTGCGTATCGCATCCTGCAAGATAGCAATTACCTCGGGGCCCCCGCGTCCCGGATGATCATGTGGGCTCCAGCTCATATGGGCCTCGAAGGCAACGAAACGGCAGACGCCGCTGCCCGCGCGCTCACTCTCCGGGCAACGCCTTCAGACCCTTCCGAAATGGATCCCGAACCCAATCCGGCCTTAACGTATCGAGAAATTACTGAGTTCTATCAATTCGGCCACGCAATTTATCCTAAACCCTGTAAGGGCCTTACAAAGGTGGAGGAACGCACACTCCTCCGCCTTTACACCAAAACGCTGCTGTGCCCGGCAGTTTTAAAACATTTTGATCCGGCCTGTACAGGAAAATGCCCATACTGTGAGGAGAAGTCTTCGGACGTCTACCACATGGTGTGGGCATGCCAGTCAACCCCGAACCTCGCCCCAAAACCACACCCCACCCGGGAGGACTGGGAGACAGCCCTGCTCGGCTGCTCCGACCTGGCGAGCCAGAAGGCCCTGGTCGACCGAGCTCGAGTCGCGGCGATCGCCAATGGGCTCCTGTAATGAGGAGCCCACCTAGTGCTTGTGAGGGGTGGCCCCCTCCGGGCCACCTCGCGCTTACTCCCTGTATATACCTCTAATAAAGTTTTTTCCTCCTCCTCGGGAACGATGCAGTATAGGAGCAAATGTTTGCCGTCTGTCTGAGCAAATATAATTATTCCTGCTGTTCGTTATTTTATAGGTGGCTGAGCCTCTGATATGGGAGAGCAGTTGCTATTAATTCGTTCCTGCACATGTCGTCATTTAGGTACATAAGATTATAAAACGGGTTGAAGACTTAATTCTATGTACTCGACTTTGAGAGATCAGTAGGCTGGCCCTTGGTCTAAGCAGCTGGCACACGTTAGGTGAATGTGTATAGAAAGAAGGGTCATGGGTTACAGTGCTGTGTATTCTATCATGGGAGCGCTAAGCTGCCCATAAATACGTACAATTTTGCACCCGAAAGAACCTAATGATAGGTGTGTTTAGAAAAATTTATTATCACAGACGCTTCACATCAATAACAATTCAACGTAACATTTGCTTGCTAGACATACGTTTACGAGAATGACAAAACAAACTTCAGTTACATGGAACAAAACACGAATTGACTAGAGGGCTTGGTAAAAATGAATGTACTCGTGAACATTGCTAACTACAGCAGAGCTATGTTCATCTCAATGTAACCACTGTAGGCGCACTGGTCAATCACATCAGCCGTTTCTTGAATATTCTTTTAAAAACTGCGTATTTGTATCAAAGAAATAAGCTTCTTAAAACTTCTTTGGTATCTAGCATGTCTTTAAAGCTATTTCGCCAAATTAATGAAACCAACAATCAAGCCAAGTGAGGCCTACGGGGCATTGTCTGTAGATTTCTTAAGTTTAGTGCAGTAGTAATTATCATAAATTGAAAGGAATCAAAGTGGACGAAAAAAATCGCAGCATATCCATGGAGTGAATGATGATGAGTGGGCGAAGCTGCGGAGGTTCATCGGTAAACCGTGAATCCTCCGTGAATTCTGCCCAGTACATCATCACCGACGTGAGATCGGGCGCGTTTATACTAAAGGTTCGATGAGAGTTATGACGACTTGCAGCTCACTTTAATTTTACATGTACGCTGTGAATTTTCATTGTTTAATCACGCACAGGAGAAATCTCCCACCGGCACCACCTTGGAGGTCAAGATCTGGTACTAGCGTTAAGACTGGTTTCGCACTACGACGGGGACGAACGGGTGCCGCTTTAAGGAGCTTCGCCCCTAAAAAGTCGCCCGCATCTTCCCACGGGGGTAACTCGAGTAAATGCGTCACAGAGTGGTGGGGGTATCGCGTGAATGTTGCATAATTGGGTATGGTTTGGGAATGCTTAATTGTTACACGATGCGCACACCAAGTACGACTTGAAGGGCTCCAGCATGCACGAAGTTTCGGGTCCGCTGCTCGCTTCAAACGCTTGCGTTCAGCGTCGTATGCTCGTCTCTTCGCAGCCTGTCTTCTGCGTTGCTTGCTGTTGTTGACACCGACGACGGTGAGGGTGGGGTAACGTTACCTTCAACGAGTGGTGGGACGCTGATTGAAGGTACTGTTGCTTCCATCGCATCTACTCGAGTCAAGCAAAGCGTCAAGTCAAGCGAAAGCCAAGTAAAGACGCCCTTGACTGAATTCCGAACGCGCGCTCCGCCGCTTATATACACACTGCCCGCGTTCGAAGGAGAGGAGGGAGGGAGGGAGAGGAGAGGCTTGCTGCCGGCACGAGACGAGCCGAGCATGCGCAATAGGGGTGTGGACGGCGCCGCCGACGCCGCAGGTGCGACTAAGAAATGCTCCGAACTTAAAACGAGCTGCCACCTGCGTGGATGGAATCGACAACCCACGGATGACGCGTCCGGTGCTCTGTCAATTGAGCTACAGCGGCGGTTGCTCCCCCGTCCACTTTATTGGGTGTTTCTGCGCGTGTAATACCGGTAGTGTTAGCTTGCACCTCCCGAAGCCGTTACGGCGGGTGTGGAACACTCTTTTTTGCCAGCAGGCGCCAGGTAGAACGCGATACTGTTTTCAAACACGTAGCTGACCAAGATATAATTTCGTAATACCTAAATGCACTAAGCCTACCGGGACGAGACCCCTACCTGTAGTTCTCAGACGTCGATTATTCTCCATGGCTGCTTACTGCTTACATTACCAAAGATCGAAGTTTCAGTGGATAGCATAATCAGAAAATCATGCCCCGTTATCAGCCCTTCGCGTTAGAGCATCTGCTAAACTTGTTTTTTTTTTCTTTTTTTTCAGTGGGTTTAATGAGGTCGATAGCACCTCAATATGTTAGCGGGAATGCTTCCGAGCGCGCATGTCACCAATACTTCATTCACGAAAGGACACCACGTGACAATTCAGTGGATGCCAAGTCACTGCGGAGGGATGAGCAATGAACACGTTGATAATGCTCCTCGATAAACTTTTCAATACGACAGGGAAGAGACAATACCCCTGTTAAAGTCTGGTGCTCCTAGCCAACCTCGAGTGATCGCACAAGACATTACGCGCTCCACTTGGCATACAGCAAATCGACAAACAACCAGCACCACCACTACCCGAGCACCTTTCTTCATTTTCATGTGCCAACTGGACTCCACCGAAAACAGGCCACTCTGCTTTGCCGTTTATGGCTAAGAGGGACTTTCACGAAGACATTTTCTTGTCCCACCGGGGTGGCTGACGACCCTATTTGTGACAAGTGTCCGAGCCAGGAGACAGTTCAATGCATCTTCTGCAAGTCATTCTCCTCGCTACAACGTGCACAGACAATCACTCGCAATCGCTGTAGTCTGCCTTGACCACAGCCCGATGTCGGCAGCAGCAATTTTAGAATGTCGCCCTGAGAAGTCATCGCGGACGAAGGTGACGAAGACACTACTGAAATTCATGAAGACAAGACTTGCACTGGCGGTGATATACCAATAGTAATGTGGTGACTGCGAGGACTATTACTGCGTGTGTGGTGCCTCCTCTCTTTCTTTCTGTATATCTTTAATTTTCAAGCTCCCCCACTCCTATCCCCAGTGCAGGGTGGTAGCATACCAGTTATTCTAGACTGGTTAGTATCCATGCGTTTCCTCTCCCTCCTGTTGCATCCTCTTGCAGCCTGCTGCAATATCGACGACCCTGTTTTCTATGTAATCCACACAGCTATCGTCTTGCCACCATTGAACAATACACCTGCTTCGTTTACTTGCTTGCTACGCGCTCATTTACATCTGTTCAAGTTTTTCTGTTAACGACCAAGCTTGAGCATCACTAGAATCCTGTTTGTGCAATTCTTTTTTCAATGTTAGTTGTAAGCTGCTTCGCATAATTTGGTAATAACCACGTCGCGTTCGCTTCAAGCTATATTTACTTTACAAATTTGATTATTATGGCGCCACTGTCCTGCTAGTAACTGAGGTAGATATAATTGCTCGTGGACAGAATATAGGGGCTGAATGCCATTAGTATGTTCTGGTTCTCTCGCTGGGCTATCGAACACTATTTTGACTACGGAATTTTAATCTTCAGCCCTGTACTTACGCTTTCTATTCTAAGGTCTTCAATATATGCTTCCTTTCACCGCCAGCGTTTCTCGACAAGAGAAATGGCATTAGGAAACAGTGGATTTTTGGAGATGATCTTTAATCCCTAGCGTTTCCCAGTGTAACACCTTGCATACTTCGGAGCATGCTGTGAACAGTATTAAAAATGCTGTGTCTTCATGCCTGACCAAGTGTTATCGCATGTTCGCTCTAGACGCTCACAGCTCTCTGCATTGCAGTTCTCTGTGGTTCCTAATGTTCTTCAGTGCAGTGCACGGCGAAACCTTAGCAATGCTTTTCGTTAGCGCCTAATTAGTTGAAATTATAATGAGTTCACGCTCGTTCCGCTGTGGTTTAAGCTGCGAATCTGAGAATAGTTGATTGGTGAATTGATTTTGAGTGAAACCATCAGTACAGCTTGAGCAGTTCATCCACTACTTCCTTCGTGTGTATAGAACAAGATTGTCTGCACCAACGTTCAATAAACCACAAAGAAAAGAGAAACGCCTTTGCAAATTTTTTCCACGTAGAATATGTTCACATACACGGGGGGTTGTTAACCTCACCCTGCACACGACTCAGGCTCATATCACAATGTTCCTCAGAAATAGCTACTTGGTTTTGTTCTTTCTTCATTTCATCGTGCAGTGCAGTGACTTTTAACACCAAAGCTGTTTAAGCTAGCCGTAATGTATCCGACCCTATCTCGAAAAAAATTGGCCGCGTATCTGCGTGCTTCGCTGCAAATGTCGTCTAAAGACGATAGAAGAGGCGCTGCGTGAGATATGGACGCCATCTGGCAATACGTCGGGAAACACGAGTGCTGTGTTGCGGGCTGGTAGTCCCGGCGCAGCGGCAGGCGAAGACCGGCGGTGACCAACGCGACCGGTGGGGACGCCGGCCAGCCCGAACACGCTGTTTGGCGCGATGCGCCGAAGGAGAAGAAACGTCCGCACTCAACGAGTACTCTCCACAAACTCTCTTACTTACACGTCGCCTGGGTAAAACAGGAATGCCAGAGCGGCGCCCCCTGTCATTCGTACAATGCAATACTGAACCGAAACCGAAACACAACATGAGCTTGTGCAGAGGGCACGGAGGAAGACAAGTTTCAGCGCAGTCGCATTTTCAGCGCACCTTAAGAAACTAGGGTTGTAACATTGTAGGGCGAGTAGGGCCAGAAGGACCGTCACGACGAAAACCTGCCTCCTCAGTCGTATTCGCCTGTAACGTTGGTGTGGCTTCGCGTTCCCTCCTCCGCTCCTGGCCTTTCCACAAAGCTACTGCCTAAGTACGAAGGCCCCTACCGCGTCCTACGTCAAGCATCCCCAGTTAACTATATGATTGAGCCTGTTCAATCATCTACGGACCGCCGTCGTCGCGGCCGCGAGACTGTTCACGTCGATCGAGTGAAGCCGCATTATGACCCACCAGTTGTACCTGTTCCTTAGGTCGCCAGGATGGCTCCTTTTCCGCGGGGGAGTGATTTGTAACATGGTAGGGCGCAGACAAGAACGCCTGCGAAAGAAGACGACGAAGACGGTTGTTGTTGGCGCTCGCGCTTGCTCGGCTTGGACCGCTGATCGCTTCAGCTGTGGCAATCTTTTAATAAACGCGTTACTGTCTCAACGTTAAACGCATACCATCAAGGTCTTTAAAATTGCGTATCTATGTATTTTCTGTTAAAGGAACACACCGCCTAATACTTACCTAGTGATGTTGCGCCTCAGATATGCGTAATGTTTGCTTTTTGATCAACAATGTACACAAGTATGAACCTATTCAGCCGTTCACGATGGCTGGCCCTTGGGCAAGTGGTTCAACTTTGGCCGAGTGGCTGAATCGAGGGACGTGCCGACAAACAGAAAGACAGAGAGAAGGACAGACAGAAGGACAGACCAAAATTTCTGCGTTTAAGTTCCCCAAGAAAGACTATCGTCTTTAATAAACGGGTATGTGCCACAGAAATTGCGTAAATCCCGCTACTCCCCACTGGTCCCACTAAAGATGAAGAAGATAACAGTTAGCCCAGCAAACTGGTATGTGCCACAGAAATTTGTGCGGCCTGTGGAAAACTCTCATCATAAACGGGTATGTGCCGCAGAAAGTCGGGAAATCCCACTACTCACCACTGAACCACTAAAAAGGAAGTACGCAACAGTTAGCCCAACACTAGGGAACGGGAAAGGCAACGGCGGCTACGAGAAGAACCCGAAGCGATGGAAGGCCTACGTTAACGAAGACATGCCGGTAGATCTACGAGAGCTGCAAACGCCTGGTTTCAGCGCGAGCTTGTCTCTAGTTGGACATCCATGTCGTGTCTGTGACTGTATGAGAGGTGCGAACGCTTGATTTCAGCGCGAGTTTCTGTCTCCGGAGTTTTGACATCCATATCGCGTCTGTGACTGTGTGTGGTTTAACTCGAACCTCTCTGCAGTGAGAATGAACGCAGAAACAACTTAGCATCACCTAGCCAAAGCCTAGCAGCGACCAAGAAGCAACCTAGAAACAATCCTCATCAATTAGCTAAGGCCTAGAAAAAGCCTAGAAGCAACCAGATTAGTATTCAGAATCGTCCAGTTTCGCTGTTTCAAGGCTTGCGCGGCTTAGTGCTTAGTGCAAGCTGCGCGAATTTTTTTTAATGTTTCAATTTGTGCAATAAACAGCACTTTTGCCTTCTGTAGTACTTTTAAGAACTTCGTCAGGGAGCGTCAAAGTAAACGCCTGTTGTTACTCAGACGAGCTCCGACTCCTGTCGCTTGAGATGAAAGAGTAAACAAAAATATTTTCATCAAACATGTGGCAAGTGTGGTAGCAGCTTTTTCAAAAGTACCTACAGAAAAGAGACTTCAATTTTGAGTCACCAGCTGAATTATTAAAGTCTCCTTAAAGGGACACTATAGTTAATATTAAGTCGACGTTGATTGTTGAAATAGCGGTCCAGAAACCTCGTAGTGCTACTTTTATGCCAAGGAAGTGCTTATTTTGAAATAAAATCACGTTTTAGTGGTCCGCATCGCGTTAGCGCACTTCAAATCACCCGCTTGTAATCCGACTTTCATACGTCCCTGCTGCCGTGCCCAACGTTGCCCGCCTTTACTGCGCGGCCGCCGACACTAGTAGCAGCAGACCGAAAGTAGCGGGACCCACAGCGGCAACAACGGCCATAGAAGCTTGCCGCAATCGCCGCAATGGATGTGAACGGAGAACTTGGCAACGAGACATTGGCTCGCGACGCTGGGCTCCAATTCAGCGACTTGAGCCCCGATGAACCCGGTATGCTGCTGAGGGCTCGTAGTGCCGGCGTCGTTGCATGCGGCATTTTCTCGAACTTTCGGTCAGAGCGACTTTCACGAGCGCGCAAAACACACGTGGCAGTACGCGACCCCGCAACTACCACTGAGACGCGACCGCGCGAGCGAAGCAGGGCGCCGGGCGAAGCGCAGTTCGGCGAAAACGGAACCTTTGAACCACGCGCGCCGTTCCCCATGGCAACGCCACAGAGGTTCTTTTAGGGGCGAAGCTCCTTAAAGCGGCACCCGTTCGTCCCCGTCGTAGTGCGTAACCAGTCTTAACGCTAGTACCAGATCTTGACCTCCAAGGTGGTGCCGGTGGGAGATTTCTCCTGTGCGTTGTTGAACAATAAAAAATTCGCAGCGTGCGCGTTAACTAAAAGCCGAATTCTTCTGTCTCTCATTCCCCATTAGCAGCCATTGGCATGTTCCAGTAGGAAACGTTAGTAGAAGTAGAAGTGTAAGTGTTAGCTAAAAGCCGACTTCTTCTGTCTCTCATTCCCTTAGCAGCCATTGTTTACTTCCAAGGTAGTGCCTGGTGAGATTTCTCCTGTACGTGATTAAACAATAAAAATTTTGTTCAAAACACCGTTGATTGATGAAATAAACCAACGAAAGACGCCAGATGCTTTCTAAAAGCAAACGGAAAAGACGCCAGATGTTGCTAAAGCAAAAGGAAAAGACGCCAGCTGCTTAACGAAAGACGCCACATGTTTTCTAAAGCAATGGTTTTCCAAAGAATGAAAATTCACAACGTACATGTAAAATTAAAGTGAGCTGCAAGTCGTCATAACTCTCATCGAACCTTTAGTATAAACGGGCCCGATCTCACGTCGGTGATGATGTACTGGGCAGAATTCACGGAAGATTCACGGTTTACCGATGAACCTCCGCAGCTTCGCCCACTCATCATCATTCACTCCGTGGATTTGCTGTGATATTTTTTCCATGAATCGAAGAAACAAACAAACAGCATTTTATTACTTCTTTTGATGCACGGAATGTTCTTTTTTTATTGCTGCTAGTTTGATTGCGAGTGATTTATTGTAGGCAGACTCTCATACGTCATCGGGATCACTTCGAAAATGTCCCACTCGTGGCGCTCATCATGTGATACATTTAGCCTAATTTCTCGGTAAGTAGGGCACTGCTGTTGATAATATTGCCGTTTTAGAAGTTGTCATACATTGAGCTTTCACTCTGACATAAATTGTTATTTGCCTTCAGTGTCCCTTTGATTTCTACCACATTGAAAGTGCAAGTCCGCGCGACAAGCACAGCGTCGCCTCGCTGTTATGACTTAACATTTCATCGCCAAGCGCACAAAACGAATTTTCCGGTGTAAACGGCCGCAAAACCTCAGTAATCTCTCGCAATAATTATCACTACGCTGAAGCGATTGCTATTCATTCAGAAGAAAGCTTGCGTCTTTAAAAACATCATTTCACGATGGCAAAATGCCTGCCTAAATGTATTTAACCTTTCAAAGTGTGGGTCGCCTGTTGCATTAAGTGCTTTCTTTAACGCGTTGATTAAATCCGATAGGCGTCCATTAGTGGGCACAGCAGAAAAGAGCAGTAAGTAAAGGTTATATAATTTTTATTTTTGTAGCGGGATCTCGCACGTGTCCGAGCATTTTGCGTTTCGTCGCTAAAGGAAAAAATATTCGACACGGTAAGCCGTGAGCCCCTGCATTAGTAGTATGCTTAATAAAATATGAAGTGCTCGTGCTTTAAGGTGCTTTGAGGCTTTTCTGTCTGTTAAAGGGACACTAAAGAGAAGAACGATTCTTCTAGTATTTAAAAATTACTTTCTCACGATACCACAAACACCACGCATACTGCGAGAAGACGCTTGGTAAGCGAGAAAACACGCAAAACGAAAATGCGAATGACAACGCCGCCTTGAGGTTCCCGCGCCCATCGCCATGACGTCATAGATTTTGACGGCATCTGCTAGAGTCTACGTAGTTCCTAATCGGTAAAAAATAAAGTACAGTCTTTTGAAGGAGCCAGAATCTTAACATATCAGGTTTCAGGAAATTTTGCTGATCCAATGTGACCAAAATACGAAAAACTAAACGCTCTGGAATCCGTGACGTCAGCATCAGCGATTTCGGAGGAAAATAGAAAAGGTAAACTTTGACATTGACTTTCTCATCTATTAATAAACATATGGTGATGAATTCAGGACACCAGAGTTTTGATAGTATAATTTATTAGTCTAAAGTAATTTATTCTTTCACTTTAGTCTGCCTTGATGATCTTGGGCGCTGAAGATATGTGAAGAAGGAAGCTCGTTTAGTTTCGGCTTTTGGATGCGGACGTAGTCTGTAAAGCTTTCAATGTATCTAATCGATCTAACCTGTAAACACACGCGACCTGCGTCAAGAACGTACCGAGCATCTCCCCGTCTTTGCGGCTTAGCAAATATTATGGATGCAAATTAGCAGTTCTCGGGTGGAAGAGCAGCTGCATAGTCAAACAACCTCACTATGTTACTCGGTGCACAAGCACATAAACAATTATCTACTTCACTGTTAGGTACCTTGTCGGTTATCAAGTACGCGGAACAGCGATGCTCTCGTTACTAAGCATTTAAGCTTTTGTTAAGATACAAAGGTTTTGAGAACCTTGATGCTCTGTCGGTGGAATGAATACCATAATCAAAGAGAAAGGATGCGCAGTGAATGGAGCAGGGGCCTCTGGCTATATGATGCCGGCAATTACTTCACGTGTGAAGAAGATTCACTGCTGATATGACATTCACTTAACTGAGGACAATGGGGATTTCTCTTATACCCGAGGTGTTGGCATCTGGTTTTGCTGATGACGCCATTCTATAAAAAAATCCCCATATGTGCCCAAGTACAACCGCTCTGCTCGCTTCGTTGACTAAACAAACCACAGTGTTCAGATAATTAGGACCATGCACTGATGCTATTGCAGTGCTTCCGCCGCTTACCGGTCGGCGTTCACGTTTCCCCACTGTTTCCAACGAATACAACTGTTCTGTTTTGCATCCACACTTGAGAACCGCACAAACGCATCTTGTCGCACTTTGACATTGTAAGGAACGTCAAGGCCACGGCGGTGGTGACAATTTAAATTAAGTATCCCTATAAATTCTCTCGCATGAAAGGGGAAGGATATATGCAGTACATGTCAAAGATTCACATTTCGTAGATAACACATGATGCAAGAGGCAAGATACAATCCAAGGTACCTGACTGACACGAGTGCCTTGACAAGGAAGTTGTGACTCGTGACGCACGCGCAGCGTTAGCCATTGCCCCACGTGCTTGTTGTAACTCAAACCATGGCAGTCTTTGGAGCATATTCAGAGCGAATGCCAGGCGTTTTTTAGGGGCGAAGCTCCTTAAAGCGGCACCCGTTCGTCCCCGCCGTAGTGCGTGACCAGTCTTAACGCTAGTACCAGATCTTGACATCCAAGGTGGTGCCGGTGGGAGATTTCTCCTGTGCGTTGTTGAACAATAAAAAATTCGCAGCGTGCGCGTTAACTAAAAGCCGAATTCTTCTGTCTCTCATTCCCCATTAGCAGCCATTGTCTACCTCCAAGGTAGTGCCTGGTGAGATTTCTCCTGCGCGTGATTAAACAATAAAAATTTTGTTCAAAACGCCGTTGATTGATGAAATAAACCAACGAAAGACGCCAGATGTTTTCTAAAAGCAAAACGAAAAGACACCAGACGTTTCTAAAGCAAAACGAAAAGACGCCAGCTGCTTAACGAAAGACGCCAGATGTTTTCTAAAGCAATGGTTTTCTAAACAATGAAAATTCACAACGTACATGTAAAATTAAAGTGAGCTGCAAGTCGTCATAACTCTCATCGAACCTTTAGTATAAACGCGCCCGATGTCACGTCGGTGATTATGTACTGGGCAGAATTCACGGAAGATTCATGGTTTACCGATGAACCTCCGCAGCTTCGCCCACTCATCATTCACTCCGTGGATATGCTGTGATCATTTTTTTTTGTTGTTCGTTAATAGCCTCTTGAGGCATTTCCTGAAACGTTCGCACCACGTCGAGGTGTGTGAGCTTCGTTACCATTGTGCTGGATGAACGCTAATTCGCCACCTCCATAATCTGTAGCCAAAGTCACTCATATTATCTCTTTCCCTTCTACTTTTCTTTCCTGCAATGGTTAGGCATGCGCTGCAGCTTAGTTCTTTATCAACAAATTATAGCCTGCACGGAGGCGCTGGGTACACAAAAACTACAATAAAGCTACGACGAAGTTGTATGCACCAGAGAACGCTCGTAAATTTCTGCACGCATGAACTATTTGGAGTCATTCCTTTCTTTAACCTTTATGCTGAATGGGTACCTATTAGAAGGACAAAAGCCTCGGGCAACCTATCCATCTTCGAACGAATTAAAATGCTTTATCTTCAATTTGGCAGCACCGACCTGTTTTTTTTTATGTCCACGTGTCTCAAAAAAATCACAGTATATCCACGGAGTGAATGATGATGAGTGGGCGAAGCTGCGGAGGTTCATCGGTAAACCGTGAATCTTCAGTGAATTCTGCCCAGTACATCATCACCGACGTGAGATCGGGCGCGTTTATACTAAAGGTTCGATGAGTTATGACGACTTGCAGCTCACTTTAATTTTACATGTACGCTGTGAATTTTCATTGCTTAGAAAACCATTGCTTTAGAAAACATGTGGCGTCTTTCGTTAAGCAGCTGGCGTCTTTTCGTTTTGCGTTAGAAACATCTGGCGTTCTTTCGTTTTGCTTTTAGAAAACATCTGGCGTCTTTCGTTGGTTTATTTCATCAATCAACGGTGTTTTGAACAATATTTTTATTGTTTAATCACGCACAGGAGAAATCTCACCAGGCACTACCTTGGAGGTAAACAATGGCTGCTAATGGAAATGAGAGACAGAAGAAGTCGGCTTTTAGCTAACACTTACACTTCTACTTCTACTAACGTTTCCTACTGGAACATGCCAATGGCTGCTAATGGGGAATGAGAGACAGAAGAATTCGGCTTTTAGTTAACGCGCACGCTGCGAATTTTTTATTGTTCAACAACGCACAGGAAAAATCTCCCACCGGCACCACCTTGGAGGTCAAGATCTGGTACTAGCGTTACGACTGGTTACGCACTACGACTACGACAACTACGAGGGACGAACGGGTGCCGCTTTGAGGAGCTTCGCCCCTAAAATGCATATACAAGTTAAAACACTTGCACACAAGGGTGCGCACACTCTGCAAACCTGCGTTACGCGCGATACGCCTCGCGGCATCGCTTGTCAGGGCGGCCACGATTACTCGCACCACGTTCTACACCGCTTTCTTCGCACGAGGGCGCTCTTAATTATGCTGCCACAGCGCTTAGAATGCGTGTGCGTGCGGCTGCATACCAAATTAACATTGCTGGGGTCCGCGTTTCTTGTTTTTCTATACTGATCTTCAACTTTCGGTGCCGTCACAGCTCAAGTACTTCAAAACTATTCACGGAAAGTTGACTTCTAAGAGTATGTGCATTTGAATTTTATGCACAAACGATTTTCATGGCATGTGGGCACTTGGGGACAAGCGCGCCTTCTTGATTACGCTCTGCGAGTCCCCTTCTATAAAGCATAAACTCTTGAACGCTCGCTGTACCCAGATAATTTCGTAACTTTAAAAATATTAGATAATATTTGGTGTTATAGTACACATGTGCTGGCTTAGGAATGGTTGGAGGTATACGTCCATCTAATTAAGCTTTCTGTTTCGTTGTGCGCCAGTGCATGATGCGCTATGCTTCTTTCTTTCTTTCTTTCTTTCTTTCTTTCTTTCTTTCTTTCTTTCTTTCTTTCTTTCTTTCTTTCTTTCCTTCTTTCTTTCTTTCTTTCTTTCTTTCTTTGACTTTCTTTCTTTCTTTCTTTCTTTCTTTCTTTCTTTCTTTCTTTGACTTTCTTTGACTTTCTTTCTTTCTTTCTTCCTTTCTTTCTTTCTTTCGTTCTTTCTTTCTTTCTTTCTTTCTTTCTTTCTTTCTTTCTTTCTTTCTTTCTTTCTTTCTTTCTTTCTTTCTTTCTTTCTTTCTTTCTTTCTTTCTTATTTCTTTCTTTCTTTCTTTCTTTCTTCGCTTTCTTTCTTTCTTTCGCGATGGCGTCGTAATTGCGGCAGCAATTTTGACGCCATCGTCTTCGGTCCGGGTGTGGTTGCGCTGCCGTTCCATTATGAAGTACGAGCAAGTCGCCCAAGTTTCGGTCTTGCTACATATTATATACACCATTTGTATGGATATAAAACATGCGTAATAACAAAAAAAAAACTGCAACACGCCTCGCTAGAGGCTGCCTGTGTGGTCGATAAAACAATCAAAATTTGGCAAATGCCTCTACATACCTAACACATTATAGTAGGAGCACAATATTTGTACATTGTATAGAGGCGTACACAAGCACTCGCTAGATAACTACCGACTGCGGAAATGTTGCGGAAATGGCAACAGAAATGTTTTACTTGATGTATTAAAGGAATAACTCATAAATTCGTTTTAGCTACTTTTTTGATCTCGCGATCAATTTTCCTTACAGTGCGTCGTAAGAGCTTAGGTTGTTTATACCTGGGCAAGGGGTTATAATCCTCTTACTGCGATGGGCTGCATTTTTCTATATCAAATAATATTCTGTGCAATCCATAACACCCATCTGTGATTCTGTCATCCTGACCACGGGACGACTTCACGAAGCGTCTGTTTGTAAGAGCTGTTAGCCATTTCCTGGCAACCACGAGAAGCAAATATGAGGGTTGGGCGAATGTTTGAAATTTCCAATACGAATCGAATGGTTCTTGCCATCGGAGTCGCATTCGATTGAAACACTTCCGCTTTGAAATAGCGACGTTTGTCATTTCTGTTCGCATTCTAAAGATAACGACACTTTTTGGGTCTTGGGATACGAAGATCTGTCTTTCCTTTAACAAAGAATTTCTGTCGACATCTGCATCATGAGACGCCACTTCCTGGCCGTTTAAAGCTAACACAGTAAGGATTATAAGACGCCTTTAACAAAGATACATTCACCTATTGAAACGTCGGACAGCCAGAGTGGGGTAAAGTGAAATTTCGCTCCACAATGTATTGCGATCACTTGACTCCAGTATTTACTTTTCATGAGCAATAGCGTGAAAGATATCACTTCTGCTCCATAACACGCTGCAAATCAGCCAGACTGCCTTGCTTCCAAACAACGTACAAAACCATTTCAGTGAACGATTTTCAACCGGCAGTTTTGCATTCCTATATTATCTTCGACAAATGAACAAAACAAACGCAAAAGAATGAAGATATGAAGTGTTGTGATGAGGAAACTGATGTAGTGTGACTCTAACAATGTTAACGAGAAAAAGTAGCGAAAACTTCAATATTTAGAGAGAAGCTACGTGACAGAGCGATATCAACTCAACGTTTTTCGCTGTCGCTTCGAGCAGACCATTGACAGTGATCGAAGAGAAAAATCCCTAAAGCGTTAAGAGAGAGAGAGAGAGTAGAGATACGCACCAAAATGTGACAACTGCCACAGTGGATTCGGGGACGTGGCTTTAAAGCGACGTTAGAGCTTGCCATTACAACGGCGCAATTCGCGTGACAGTTATTTTATCTCACCCGCGAACGCTTCCGACACACCTCACACGAAACACGTGATGCTGCAGGCAAAAGCTGTAAGGTGTCGTGGCTGTAGGGAGTCGACGAGAAATCGATCTACTAGCGGTAAGGGCTAGCCCGAACCTTCCGGTATCATTCTTTTCTTTTTTTTTCTTTCTTCCCGAAGGCATGTCTTGACGTGAAGCATTCGCATTCGCGTTGACGAAGACGGAGAACTGTGGCGGATCGCGTTCACTTTGTAGGCGCTTTAGCTGTTTGGAAAAAAAGACACATCGTAACTGATCAGTGTTTCACCTCCACGTCTTGTGTACAGTGGCCTTTGCATGGCATTTTGAAGTGATAGCTTTCATTGTGTATTTAGTGTATTTCGGAAGGGCTGCCATACAGCGTTATCGAACCGAAAATCTAGAGAAAGCTGGATCTCGATAGGGTGACATGTGTGAAGAAGACAGAGGGATGGTAGAAGAACGGGTTGTAAACTGCAAGTTATGGTGGGAAGGAAAATGGAGATGGGGCTGAGATAAATGGGGATAGGGTTTAGGAGTCAGTGGTTCAACTGACAGGTTGCTGCGGTGGTGGCCTCAAGTGCGGAGAAGGAAAATAAAACGCTTAAGCACCACTGAAGCAAGGACACCACTCACGGTAAATTTAAAGCAAGTTCGGGCGTCGTGTGCGGACCATCGTATGAACCAGATGTTCGAATAAAGAGGAACCGTCCTCAGTGCAGACAACCACTTAATTGAACGTCATCGCGATGTACGCGTATATGCCATTTGTACTCCGGATGTGGCGCTTTCTTTTTTTCGTACCACTTCTCCTCCTCTTTTATCCCAGGTGAAGGCCTATGCGAGATATATACGACAAAATGGCGGAATGTACGGATGGAATGTACCCTGTTTTGTGCTTTCGTCTGCAGATAACTGTTCTAAGTGGCTCGCTGTGGAGAGAAGTTGAGGTTTATGTCGCCTCGACTACTCTGTTTATTCAAGTTCTGCAGCGAAAAAAAAAGAAAAGATTGTTATGAATGAACAACGAGAAAACATATATCAAACATGGCAATAGTCAGCTCACTTGCAGGAGTTCGCTCTTCAGTGGATCGTTCACAGGCACAGATTTCTATCCAAGTTGCACATATATTGTGCGCTTTGACACATCACTTCGCGTATAGCTACACATGGCTGCTCATCACAAAAGCTTATGTAGTCCCGTATCCACTAAGAAGTCTTTTAAAAAGGTGTTCGCCTTTTACAGCCAAAGCTATTACGAGATCACAGCAACAGTCTTTTTTTTTTTTTTTGGCGCGCCGTACTTGTCCGCCGCCGCCACCGGTGTCCGTAACCGCTACCGCGCGAGAAAGGGAAAAAAAAGAAACCCAGCATGGAGCGGGGTTCAATCCTGGGCCCTCTGCGTGGGAGCCCAATATTCTACCACGGATCCATGCCGGTGCTCCAAATACGTTGCAAAAAGACCCTATACAGGCTTCATGTCGCGAAGGAACCACATTAACATATGTAATGTAGCGTGGTAGAAGAGCAAAATAACAACCAGGCATCACACAACCCGAATTCTGCTTCCAACCCATTACAATGGGCTCATCCATAATCCTTCATCTTTATCAGGCATAGCATCAAACAAAGTTCACATATGCCTTAGAAATGTGTAGCGAGTACCACGGTTCTTCGCTAAATGACGAAAAATGCCACAGTGGCTGCTTCCCTACTTCACAAATATTATAATGATTTATAGCGTAGTGGGTACCTCGCAATGTATTTGTATTAGTTGCCAAGGGCATAAATCCCCCATGATTCATTTCCTCAGGGTCTCAAAAAAGTTCTTTCCCTCTTTCTCTATCTTTCTCACGTTAACATATGTTATATAATCTGGTAGGAGAGTGAAATAACGACCGGGCGTCACACAATGCAGGTTACATAACTAGTGGGTCGTTTAAAGCTTCCAACTCTTTACAATGGACTCAGCCATAATTCTTCATCGTCATCAGCCGTCGCATCAACAAAGTGCACTTATGGCTTACAGATGTGTAGCGGGTACCTCGCTTCCGCGCAAAATGACTATTAGTGGCGTAGTAGGTGCTTCCCAACTTCACAAAAATTATGATTTATGGCATAGTGGGTACCCTGCAAGTGTACTTGCATTAGTAGCCCCAAGAGAGCTTACAACGGACTTTAGAAATGCCGCTCTTCTAGCTCTCAGCTGTGACTGTGCTGCGCTTACCGCGCAGGCCTGGCGTTTTTGTTAAAGATGCTTTTCAGGCCACTGTTCATTAACATTTTAAATGCGAGAGGGGACCTGTCCAGATATGCTAGTTTTAACAGCGGATCAGTTTAAACCGCCGTTATTATGCAAATCGATCGCAGGAACTCGGACGGGTATGTGCCAGAGGAATTGAGCAAGCCCCACTACTGAGTACACCAGGAGCGAGGGAATGCGAATACAATACAAGGAGTGAGCGGCGCGAAGGAGAGGGACGGGCAGCGTTGGGGAAGGAGATTAGGGCCTGGGGTGAGCGAGAGTAAAGTCTAGTAAAACGAGGAGGCAAGGAGCCGGGATAGAGGAGAGAGGCGAGCGTTAAACGAACTCCGATCGGCGATGTGGAGAGGAGGAAGGAAAGAAGTAGGAGAAGTAGAGAGGAGGAGGAGGAAAATAAATAAATAAAACGCAATAAAGTTTCGTGCGGAGGCGGTGTTCGAACGCGGGTACCTACGGTCCAAAGGCGAGCGTCGTAACCACTCGGCTATCCAGGCACGGTAGCAGAACAAGCATTTATGGGAACTACATGATCGTTTCGCTATGGGCGAGAGAGCTGCAACGAGCAGTCGCGATGGTTATAAACGTTAGTTGTCGGGATGGGGGATATGTGGCACAATACGCCAATATGGCTGCGCCATGCCGGCCCAGTAGTATCCAGCACTGTGTACACTGTATTTCTTAACAACTAACAAAGCTGCAAATACTTCTATAAATACAAGTTTTGCATTCTTGTGATGAACGATTTCTATGAAAGACGAATATCAATGAACTATCATTTTACAGAGAAGGTGTATACCTCTACCCCACAACGGTTTCGTCTTCGTGGGCAGAAACGCCAGACCCCTAAACCACCCACAGAGGCTCGCGTGTTCCTCTGCTAGCAGATGCTCACGATCCTTGCATTTTCACCTCGGACGCTGAGGAAGGGCATTCGGAGAGGTGGACAGACGAGCCGACGACCGCGTTCGCTGTAGACTCGGGCTCAAGTGCAACGCCACAACTAAATTTCGACCTCTCGGTGGTTTAGGGGCCCTTTAACAATTGAAGGCAAGCGGCATGTCTTTCTTTTCAATCAGGCATACAACATAGAGCTCATGAGTATTCGTTTCAATAAAGAAAATCACAAAACAAGCATTAAAACCGCATGCTGGATGATGAGGCGCTATGAACAATGGGAACACCCTCCCTCGCGTTCCCGGTAATGATTAGGTTGCAGCTGGTTTGCACGTCACACGAGGGCTACGAATGACGTCAATCAGTACTTCCTTCTCCCGCGTGTGTCTCCCACCTTCATATATAAAAGGGAGACCCGTCTAGCAACTCATTCAGTTCATTCTAAGACTGCCATGGGTAGACCATGGAAATTAAGGACACCAGAAAAACAGCGTGAATAAAATGCTCGCTGAACGGAACAAATTCGTCTTGCTGGAAATGGCCGCGTAACCAAAAACGGTCTACCACAGTGACCACAAAACGATTATCACTACCATTACTATAAAGTAATAATAAAACGTACCACCCATTAGCATGTGTGGTGTTTGATACAGCTTCGCTGTCCAACCACCTTCAATGCGTCGATTGGAGCCATAATTCTTAGATGCGGATCACAACAGGGGCCCGGGCTGTCGTATGCTGTCGTCGCTTGGCGTAACGCAGGCAAAACCACGCATAAAAATAGAAAAATACGGAAGAAAGCCAGGAATAGAAAGAGAGAAAAGGAAAGGGAAAATAAATAGAAATAAAGGGAGAAATAAAAACCGGAAAAGAGAAAAAGAAAGAAAGAGAGGAGTGAAGAAAGAGAAAACCGAAGAGAAACAAGAAGGCTGCCCAGCTCCGCACTTCCTTCAGGCTTGGCACCACAGTGTGAAGCCGCCTTAATTTTTATGTTCTTACGTTTACGTTCTCGGGCTTAAAATAAACTGAAGAGTTGACGCAACGATAAACACTAAAGGGCGTCCGAAGAAAAAAATGCCTAGCTGGCACATTTCGTTTTGAACGCGTTTCTTCATATATATATATATATATATATATATATAATATATATATATATATATATATATATATATATATATATATATATATATATAATCCGAAAGCTGAGGCGGGCTTTCCGTAGTAAATATGTCAAAGGTTGTTCTTTGAGTTTAGCTCTACTCAAGAAATGAGAGCTTTGTGTGAGACGAAGGAGACATGATCTGCACAAAAGAGACAAGAGAAATAAAGCATCGAAGGATGAAAAATACGCGAATTACAAAATAAAAAACAAACATAAAAATGACAAAGAAAAGAGAAAAAAATACGAGAGAAGGCGCGACCATTGTGATGAACGTACGCTGGAAAAACATGTCGCAATCTTGGATTCCAGATCCCGACGTGGCACGGAGTGCACAAAAACCAGTCACATGATCAGAAAAGAAAATGAACCGGCGGTCGCTACCGTCGGGGAGGCGTAATTAGTTGGAGGTAATTAAGATTGAGTCTCTAACGTGCACGTCAGGGGAACGGTTGCGGACTGTGGCTGAACGGTAACGGTGATAAGTGGAAGAGTGTGGAGGGTAGAATGGAAAGCCAGCTAAAGTCGTAAGCAGAGTGTTCTTTTTTTTTTTTCTGAATAAATATTTTCTCTGAATCAACAATGGCTTCTTCTGCTCGTGTTTTTACTTTAGTAGCTCCAACGTCTAAGGCCTGACACGAATGAACGGCAATGACAACCAGCTGACTTTTTTTTTATTTTATTCGTCATTTCGTTATGTTAATTTTAACTAACATCCTTAGTAAATTCCATTGATTTTTATAGCATCTCTATCCGTTCACTAGGTGCGATTGTAATGAACTTAGTTCCTCATTGCACCTTCTTTATGCTCACTTTTGTCTCCTAGTTTTGTAGTCATGAACAGCAATCGGCAACCTTCCAATCTTGCGCTCAAAGGCGCATGTAGGATTCTGATGACTCTCAAACTGATTCCACCGCGTGCCTCAGTGAAAATTCTAGCTACGGGATACATTTATTTATTTAGCTTCCAGCTTATTTAGAGCGCGAAAGATGATTGGCGCAGCTTTAAACACATTTTCAAACTTGTCGACATTACTTGCGTTTGGAAACACAACACGCTAACCATATTCCATGCCGAACTATTCAAGATAGAACCTCGCACGGGTACGTGAAGATATACTGCGATGCAAGAACTTACTGCCTACGCATGAATAGTAACGCTTAATTACTGCCTCACATGAACATTCGCGAGCCACCGGAGCTGAGCTTCAGTAGCCTATAGAAGGAAGAAGGTTAGGAACTTTTTCGTTGAATGTTCACGTGTAAAAAGGCAGCCTCGTTAGTGCAAATATGTGTTTCTACGCGGCCACCTGTGGCGCAGGCGCGGTGAGGGCGGCGGCAAGGCTAACCAGCGCGAAGACAGCGCGTGTTAACGCGTCCATGCTTCATATTTAACGAGCGGCCAGCCCACACCACGAAAGAAGCTGCGCGCGGAAGAGACTAGCGTGTCGTTGGCAGCTCTCCTAGGAGACGTTAACATGACTGAACACTGAAGCGACGCCAGCGTGAAAGAGCACAGAGCTTCCCATCCTCGTTCAAACATTCACGATGACTTTCTCCTTTAGCGGCGGTACCGGCACAACTCGTCCAGAGCTAGTTCTGGTTTGTTTAACTTCTCTCATGTTTTCGGCAGTCTTGTTATGTGCGGAGTACAGAGACTATCCGAATCTTTTGGGGAAGCGTAGCAGCCTCGAATCTTCATCGAAGTGAGGGACCTTTTTTGCGTTATTGACGAATCAGGGATTAAAACACTAGCAAGGATGCCTGTAGCCTTGCTAGCCCGATCCTTGAATGCGCTGCTTTGATCTGAGACGCATGCAGAGGAAGTGGGAGCACGAAGGTACGTCGGTCTCTCACGACTTTAGCAAATTCATCTCCATTCACCTTCACGTAACTGCCATGGTGCTTGTGGTATTGATGTTCGTGCTAAAGGTTAAACATCATCTGGAAGGAACTGAATGGCTTTCAGTTGAAAAGTACACAGTGTTTGAAAAGGAAAACAAGCAAACAAGCAAGCGAGAAGCTTGCTTCACAAAGGTATATATATATACTAAAACAAGGCGTTTAGAAGCAGCAATTCTTTTAAAACAGTGAACAGTCATGGCAAGTTACGTGGTAATGGCGGAACCAGCCTAAGCGCCGAGCCAGCCAAACGTCTTCTTTTTGAGAATAAAATTGCAAAAGAATGGCATCGAACACAGGGGACATCAATATACACCACCGAGACAGCCCGATAAATGACCGTCCATAGACGACTGTAAGACAAGAAAAACGAGTCAAATAAAATGTTAGTCATCTTTCGGTACAAAACGGCCAGAGGCGACAAAGCAATGATGCTTGCTTAATGGTGCCCCGCCAGCTTTATGTATGCGATAAATGGTGCCCTCTCGCCGATCATGCAATCAGCCCCAGAAAACATAAAGTCGACACGTGTGGCGAAATGATCGTTCCTCTCAAGGCCATACAGTTTTTTTCCCTTCCCTCCACCGCGTCGCGCCTCGCTTTCCTACATAACATCAGTCGTCGATATGATCAGTTCTGGCGACCCGCGAAACAAACTCCGTGATGCGTCGTTAGGGCGAGATTTTCGAGGTCCCGAAAGTTCGGCGGGTTAGCGGGCAAGAGCGAGACGCGAAGGAAAGATGCGACAAAAAAAAAGGGGGGGAGGGTGGAAGAGTTGGGAAGGAATGAAGGGCCACGTTTTTCTAGGGAACAGATTTTGCGAAGAGATAGTTGTGTCCGCGGGCTCCTTTCGTCAGGGAGCCGTTGCGGCGCGTCTCTCGCTGCCGCCCGCAGAATAGTCATTACCGAAATTGATAACGACCAGGCCCCGGGACGGCGAGGTTCGGTCCCGACTGCGCCACATCTCCGCAAATGCGCCGCTCGAGCCGCATTCGTTTGCAACTATTTTTGTTGTTCTTTTCTCTACTATATCGTGAAACGTATTCATTGGCTCACACATTGCAGAGCACGTGTTTCGTGCGTCTCGCAATCGAAATGATTCGGAAAGCTGGACTTGTTTTTGTCGCTGACTCGTCCTGCGAGGTTATAGCTATGGTGTTTTGTTTTGTCCTTTGGGAGTAAAACAACCTAACAGTGCTGAGTGAAGCAACACATTAGGAAATATTGATATGCGTATAACTCGCTGGCTTGACTCAACGCGGTATCTCCAAATGACTGGGGGTTACTACTTGGTTCATTATGTGGAAACGGCGCTAGAGGGGACAGAACTAGACGGCAGCATATCTTTGGACTCTTCTGACCTTTGACCTACGCCTTTCGGATTTCGCGCCGCATTCGAATGAACCATGTGATGCCTAAAATAAAAGTATTCTAGCGATGCAGCGTGAATGACACGCAGCCGTCGAAACTTTTGCAGTCACCCTTTAACCCAGAAGAGTGGACACAAAATTGGTAGCGTGTTACGCCCTCTAAAACTTGAAGGCGAATGCAAGCTGCATACTTGGTAACTCATTAACTTATGCATTCGGTGACCAGACTTCTTGTAAGACACAATGAGCCGGAGTGTAGGAGACCCACTTTAAATTTTTTAGAGTTTGTCGTCTTCAGTCGGTTGCAACACCTCACGCAACACCTCACGCGTGGTGTTGCACAGCCTCCGAGATCGGCGCGCCTTTGACCGATCGACGGTGTCGATCAATGACGTCATCTGGCGACGTCATCGCTCGTTCGGAGAAGGTCGCGCGAGCTTTTAGACGTGGCAAGCGAAAATCTCGCAAGGACTCGCGAAGTCTCGCGAAGGAGAGTGCCAACACATCCATTTAAGGCATTCGTATTAATATAGCCGAACCAAGAACTGGGAAATAAGCACTGCGGCACGAGGAGGATAAGGTATCGTAAGCCCTTGGGTAAGACAGAGAAAGTATTCCCCTCCCTTGTCTTTCAAATTTTCGCAGTTATGTATTACGTATTCTTGCAGTTTTGACTTAAACCGCAGCGTTCATTTCACTAACGCCCTGCAAAAAAGCATTATAAGCCATTCTTCACCGGAAACAATAAGGAGCAGTTCCTCTGCATACAAGGTGCTTGTTTCGCCAGTAAAAGCTGGCTGAAATATCCAGGGACATCACAAAACTGAAGGACGATTCAGAATCCAAGTGGGGATAAGCCGAGCCACTTTTCGTCCTAATTCTCCACTTTTATTCGCTTCCCGCCTTTTAGCCAAAGCGCAGAGCCTCATCTTTCTTTCTTTCTTTCTTTCTTTCTTTCTTTCTTTCTTTCTTTCTTTCTTTCTTTCTTTCTTTCTTTCTTTCTTTCTTTCTTTCTTTCTTTCTTTTCTTTCTTTCTTTCTTTCTTTCTTTCTTTCTTTCTTTCTTTCTTTCTTTCTTTCTTTCTTTCTTTCTTTCTTTCTTTCTTTCTTTCTTTGCCAGGTATTGTCTTTTTGCATGCGGCACGAGGTCCACCCCACTTCCTTCTCTCCTGTCTACTTGGTACCTTGGAAGGACCATCTCATCCAACTTTGTGGAGGGACAGGCACTTCCTTATCTCTTAGGGAATTAGTCCTGAGCACTCTGCGTACATATAAGCTTTCCCCATTTGCAGCTTCATTAGTGAAGTTCTTACTGCAATAAAAAGCGTGATTAGTCGCTTAAGGGAATGAATGGTGGAGCCTTGTGAGAGAGAGAGAGAGATACGAAGAGGAAAGGCAGGGAGGTTAACCAAGCTTTGGCTCGGTTGGCTACCCTGCACTTGGGGTGGGGGAAGGGGAAATAATAGAAAAGAAAGGGTAAAGAAGAAGGAAGAAGAGCAAGAAAGGGATGGATGAACTACACAACACGAACTCGCGCTGTTAGTTCACAGGCGCTCGTGAAGTCCGGTGGTCCTCAAGAAGCACAAGAGGGCTTTCGTGGCCTTGCGCGTATGCGAGACCGTAGGCCAAGGTCCCAAGATCTTCTTTTCTGTCAGCGGTCTTGAGTCCAGGTGAGCTGTGCTTCATTTACGGCCTTAGTGAGACGCTTACATTAATTAACATTGCTCCTATGTTGCGGTAAGTGCTGCATCGCGCAGCATTGTGGTTACGTTCGTGATCAAAATGTGGAAAAAAAATACGTAGGGTGATCGCTTGTTACGCTAAATCACATTGCTGGAAATACGTGAAACATGCACACACGCGTACTTCCACGCACAATGAAGAGTAGAAACTTTAGTTTCATTGCTTCAGACTTGCCTGGAAACCCTTAGATGCAAGTGCTCAATAATTCGCAGGTGCAGATGACGCAGTACTATAGTCATTAGTTCGGCATTAATGAATTGTGAACAATGCGAGTAAAACGGGCATAGAGGCGCATGCTCGTCATGTTTTGTTGCACACAATTTTCATGCGATCCGTAGCTCTATTCGGCCTTTACATATACGTCTCTGAAAGAAGGACGTTCTGCTTGCTGAAGATATAAAAGTGATAAATTAGCTAGTTAACGAACTTTAGTGCATCAGTACTTTTTTAAAGACACATGCGCCAGAAGTCAGAAGTTGCATACTATATAGCCCTTTAATCTATCGTACACTTTCATACTTCACAAAAACCTCTCGCTTAAAACTATTTTCTTCTCATCAGACTGATGGATTTTACCGGCGTGTATTAGAAGGTTGCTGTGAAACCTGATCGAAATACGGCTGGCATTTCAGCAGAGAGGTATCCAATCTGGAAATTACCAAAAATAATAGAAAAGAAGTGCCACGGCAACTCCGTAAAAGTATATGTCTGATCATCCCGACTGGCGTGCCGCATCAGCAGCCATTGAATTATACACCTTCTCATCGCGGTTCGGCGTTTACCCTCCATTAATGCTTGCTAGCAGCGCCGAACCTTGGGCAACGGCCATAATGAATTTTAATGGGCCGCATGCTCTAGCTCTCGCGTTGAACCAAGCGGCCCTCGTCCCTGGAGATTGCGTGCAACGCAAATAGATGCGCCTCGCACACAATACGCCCCGTTTCTCATATCGCCAATAGCCGGGTCTCTCAGCATCCTCTTTTGTTTCTCAATTTCTTTGGTCTATGTGTTAGACAATTAAACAAAACAGTGTTTCTGCGTGTGCTGTTCTTTCTTTTTAGATTGAGATAGGGATCATAAAACCTTAACAACGAATGGGTACAGTGACCATTATACTCCTCTTCACATTAGAGAAGAAAACTCGCCGTGCTGGCTTTAAGGCTTCGACGCTTCCCGTGCTGTTAAGCTCGAGGAGTCGGGTTCGATTCCCGGCCACGGCGGTAAGCATTTCAGTGGGCGCCAAAACGCAAAATCACCCGTGTAATTAGGTTTTAGGTTGCGCGTTGAAGAACCCCAGGTGGTCAAACTTATTTCGGAGTCCAATACTATACGACGTGCCTCATAATCACGTCGTAGTTTTTGCACGCAAAAGTCCACCATTTAATTTAGATTGGACGAGACACGGAGAAAGAAGTATTTGAGGAGGAGAATCTCTCGGCCGCGGCAGCGCGCGAGGGCGGCGCGATAGCGTCACGGCGGAATGCGGTTACGCCGAAGCACGACAGATGACGCTTTCGGCCTGTTGCCATCTTTTACATGCTCTTCTATGGGCGCGACGCATAAAAATCGTGATAGCGCCTCATACATTATAAAATTTTCTAAGATTTCTGTCTGTAACATCAATAGGTAGATATGACAGATACTTTAGCTGCAGTTACTAATCGATATTGCCGGAATTATAGGCCGTACAGCGCTTGAAACGAACTGCTAGTAGCGGCCCATGAGCAGACGACGTCCGCCGCCGCATGCACACGCCCCTCGCTCCTCGCTCGCATGTTCTGCGCGCGCATGCGTAGGTGGCCTTGGGAGGGAAAGTTCCCTTGGCGATTTGCTGGTTTTTTTTTTCTCTCTTTAGCGCTCTCAGTGGCTTCCGCGCGTTGCGCCGGCGGAGCCGACTGCTCGATGTTTGCGCGCGCTTTTCACGCCGCGAAAAAAGGAGAGTGCTTTGCAGATTTCGACCAGTGCTACTTCAGGATGGGGCGGAAATGTGTCGTGCCGAACTGCAGCAGTGGGTACGCGTCCTGCAAGGAGAAGGTAATTACCTTCAAAGTTCCTAGAGACCCAGTGAGGTTGGAAGCGTGGGCTCGCGCCATACCAAGAAATGACCGACAGCTGACGCCTCGTGACTACGTTTGCGAGAAGCACTTCTCGGACAGTGACATAGACAGGCGGCGCTATTATGGAGAACTTGGTGGCGAAGTTCTCCTTGAAAAACCGAAACGGCCAGTGTTGTTTCGAGACGCCGTGCCCTCAATCTTATTTCAACCACCTGGGGTTTTGTAACGGGCACATAAATGTAAGCACACGGGCCTTTAGCATTTCGCCTCCATCTAAATGCGGCCGCCGCAACAACCTAAATCTGAATTGATGGCATATAGGGTAAGTCCCATCATTCGTTGAAATAAATTATACCTAACTCATTGAGTTGACGTTATCAAAAATTATAGATTTCACGTTGTACAAAATATATCACGCTGGTAATTTTCCTGTATGTGACGCAATTTTTCTCGTTAATTTACCGCAAAAACTTGGAGTGCGCTTGAGCTTCGCCTTTGAGAGTAGAACGCGATAGCGTAATCGGGCCCTGTGCGCATCGCCTTCTCAATTGCTAGCCTCGCCGACACCGACGCCGACACCGGTATTTCTGCGAAACGGGCTCGTTAACGCTGTCGCGTTAAAACACATCCATTCGGGCGCGAACGGCGAATCGGTGACGAGTGGCCTTGAACCGACGAGCTTCGTCGGAGAGCGCGGTGAGAGGGACGCGCGCATTTTTCCTTCTCCGCTGGCGGACTCTCACGACAGAGGGCGCGGGAGCGCTGTGCCCGATTTCGTGACTTTATTAGGGCGCCCGAGCGAGCGCAGTTTCGCCTCCTCAAGAATTCTTGCTCCGTGGGACGAGATAGATAACAAAATAAACGTTAGTGCATACGCGGTCAATGGAGAAGCAATTTATAACACTCCATCTGTGTGCGAATGCGCCGGTCCTGTTACTGTCACAGCCGCTACCTATACAAGCAGGCGTCGTAGCTGTTTATCAACGTGGTCGTGGCATTTGTCGCGTTGCTTCGTCGTGGCGCACGTAGTATCTTTGGTACCGCTACAGTGGTTTCTGGTAAGGTGGTCTGAACGCTGAGATGGTCAGTTTCCGAAATAGGGACCTATTTACGCTACTCGCTGGAGCATATATATCTCCCAATGCACGGCTTATGCAAATGAGACGTGTGCAATTATCGACGCTGTTAAACAGACCACTATGGAACTACAGAGCCCTTGCTGCCCACTGTATGTATAAGACTTCTTTTACATCAGTATGATTGCTAACGCGCCAGCAAACGGTTTAGCACTTATTGCGACAGCAGCTATAGAGGCACGGCACTCGTTATCGAAATGTGATGCCCCTGTGTGTGCAGCGAAAACATTACTAACAGAGCACGTGTACTGCCTACAAACACTTCATAAGACGCTGCGATTACTTCTCAAACACATCGTCGAACCATTCATGTTCCCAGCTATGGGAGCACCGCTGCGTCCGGTAGGCTCGTTGTCAGCGGCAAGAAATAACCCCGTCTGAAGGCACGTGCAAACACAGCGCTATCGAAGAGGAGGCTCGTTATGAGTGTGCCTGTTGCCATCTGTGGAAACACATTAAGGGAGCGCCAAGTCTTTGGTTTCTCTCCCTGGGCAATTGGAATCACGCCATTAACGTCATTTGATCCCGGTCCCCACTCAGCCAGATAGTGCGGGAGGTGCGAGCGGTGTGTTTTTAGCAGCGGCAGCCGGCGAATCTGGCGATCTCTCGCACAGCTAATATAGAGCGCAATACCAACAGGGCGTTGGCTTGGTACGTACACAAAAAGCCCTGTCATGAAAGCAAAGGAGCCATCAATAATCTCGCGCATTCACACGGATGCAGTGAACTGGGCTTCTGTTCTCCGTGCTTCTACTTTTTTTCCGTTTCCTGTAATCGTTAATGTCGTCTAATACTTAATGATAGCATCACTAGCATCAACGTTATTTTGTTGTCATTGCCGTCTATTCGCAGAGCCGTGCGGTAAATGAAGTTGTAAGCAAGGATTAAAGCTTGGCTCAACTGGCAACTGTGCTAATTTGTTTGCATACTTGAGCTCTGAAGACCATCGATATTGATTACGCCAGTATTTCTGCTTTCGGCAGTGTTTAAGCAGAATTATGCTACGTTTTGGGAATATTTAGACAAGAAAATAAGTGATGTTCATTCACAAGCACAAGCGAAACGAGGGTGACATAGGGTGAGCTTACGAAGTGCAACGTTCTATTCTACTTGAAGGTTGGAATATGAAAGTACCCGCGCTAGCAGGCGTCCGCAAGAAAGACGACACGTAAACACGGCGCCTGTGTGTACGTTTCTCTCTTGTCGGCCGTCTGTACTATGGATGTCTGTCTGCGCTGGTACTCCCTCATTTCAAGATGACCCAACTAGCCCTAAAAGAATGTATTGGTGAAGTTAGGTTCATGTTAAAAAAAATCTCAGGCGGCCAACATTCATACGCCGCGTAGATTAGTGCATAAATTTAGGAGATGTCGCCGCCTTTACGCAGTGCCAACGTAGAAGAAATGTTTCGGTAAATATGAAGCTACAAGCCTCCTACGATTTAAAAATGTAAGCCTTTAACAGCTATGCCAAGGGACAAAATATATCGGAGAAGTGAGGTGTGTGTTTGGAAAGCCTACGTTTTCATGGGGGCGCTAAACGCGAGGCAGAAATGTTCACGCGAACGTTTGTCTTGACTTCACGTTATCTTCAGAAGTTAGAAAATGACAGCTTGTTCAATATCTGCAGCGGAGTAGAGCACCAATTCGGGCTAGTTGGTTTAGATTCGTAATTACGACTAAAACTGCGCGAAAAACACAAAGACAAAGACGAGGAAAACAGGACTCGCGCAGATGCACTACTGAACGTTTAATGTTTGAAGGATGACATATATACACAGTTAACATTTGATGAAATAAGATCATTGGACACAGATATGTCTACGTCACAAAGTGGCACCTAAATATTTCAGCTCACAATCGGCAAGACATACGGAAGGTTCACTTATACACCCCCGTGTAATGTTAACCTTGAAAGCCTCGAACAACTCGCGTGTGCACCGGTCCTTGTGCCAAAACAAAATCTTGGTTTTATTCACAAGCAGTTGGCACAACTCGTTGCTGCCTACCTTACACTCCCTACAGTTTTTGGAGGCGTGGAGCCATCTGTAGAACAATTCCTAAGATGCTCTTTCAGCCGAATATTTATACACCTCCTCGTTTGTCCCACGTACACCTGCCCACAAGAAAAAGGAAATTCATAAACTACTGCGCAGCCGCATGGGACATACCTGGACCTATGTTCAATGCTGCAAACAAAAGGGCTGTAATTAGGTGTTTTGTCAATGGCATTCATTACCCTGGCACACAATCGCGACATTTTCTGAGGCGCCGAAAACACAACGTTCACACCGTAGCGTTGAGCTACGGTCTTCAAGTTATGAGCTACCTAATGCCTGTGCCATGCGCCTGCGCAGTAGTTTATGAATTTCCTTTTTCTTGTGGGCAGGTGTACGTGGGACAAACGAGGAGGTGTATAAATATTCGGCTGAAAGAGCATCCTAGGAATTGTTCTACAGATGGCTACTCGCACGTGTCCAAACACTGTAGGGAGTGTAAAGTAGGCAGCAACGAGTTGTGCCAACCGCTTGTGAATAAAACCAAGATTTTGTTTCGTCGCAAGGACCGGTGCACACGCGAGTTGTTCGAGGCTTTCAACATTAACATTACACGGGGGTGTATAAGTGAACCTTCCGTATCTCTTGCTGATTGTGAGCTGAAATATTTAGGTGCCACTTTGTGACGTAGACATATCTGTGTCCAATGATCTTATCTCATCAAATGTTATCTGTGTATATATGCCATCCTTCAAACATTAAACATTCAGTTGTGAGTCTGCGCGAGTCCTGTTTTCCTCGTCTTTGTCTTGTGTTTTTAGCGCAGTTTTAGTCGTAATCTGCAGTGGACAAACATTTAATCGCCGAGCATTCAGCGAATTTTAATCTAATGGAGAAAAATCCTAGTGATAAGCCTGGCAAATAGTCATATACGCAAGACAGGAACCGCTACGGTTATATGCGTTGGGAGAGCATTCTGCGGTATTCATTTGTTGTTTATGACTAGCGGGCATTCATCGTTCTGAAAAATTTATGGATACGAAACACTGTTGCCCTACAGCCGCTGCTCCCCTGAAAGGTCAGCAGTGGAACGTCCCGAATTTTGTTTTGTAATCCGAGTAGCTGGGGCTTAAAGCAAAAATATATGACACGATGTCAGCACAGCTAATGACGCAGTTCTTAGATATACGTTTCCGGGCCAGCGTGCGTCAGTGTACAGCCGTTACTGCGCTGTTCCTGTTGTTCCTTCTTTTATTAATTATTTTTTTTTGCTATTGATGTGATATTCGGAGATGCTGGCGCACAAATAAGTCGCCAGCTACAGCTTAGCTCTTCAATAGCTTTAGGCTAGGCATAAAAAATACGTATAGCAGAGGAACAAGGACGACATGACAACACCGCGTCATCTTTGTTCCTTTTGTAACGTCATGAACCAACTCGCCCAACAAATCGTTTTACTCATCAACCGATCGAACATACAACATGAAGACACAAAATTACATATAATACAGCGTCATCGCCGTAACACCAGAACATAACAAATACGCGGCTCATACATTGTACATTACAAATCACAAATTTTAAATGCGAAGCATTTCTTAGTGAACCTCTGGCACTTTGAGCGTTTCTATCTATCTATCTATCTATCTATCTATCTATCTATCTATCTATCTGTCTGTCTGTCTGTCTGTCTGTCTATCTATCTATCTATCTATCTATCTATCTATCTATCTATCTATCTATCTATCTATCTATCTATCTATCTATCTATCTATCTATCTAGCCGCCTACGTCTGGTTGCTCTCATGATCGCCTCCTTACCTTGGTGTAGACCACAATTGACATGGGAAGGTAAGAGGATAGGACCAATATGACTGTCGGGTCGTGACATAAATAACGTGAAAATCCTGTCGCGTACGTCGTCCGACACTTTCCTCCAGACACGTGTGGCAGATGCCCGTTTACCACGGGCCGTGGTGTACGGGTATGCGATACAGGTGTTTCACAGTTTGTATCTGCCCAGGAACGGCGAGAACAGACATTGGTAATTTAAATGCGAGAGCGTTAAGAAAAACTGACATGAGCAGCGTTGACCCGACGAATGGAAAGAATAAAAATAAGCATCCCAGCAGGAATCGAACCCAAGCATTCTGCGTGGCAATCGGGTATTCTACCACAGAACCACCACAGGTCTATAAACTGGTTTGGAAAAACAGCTTATGCAGGCGTAATGTCGAGGCAACGCCAATTGTTGGTGTGGTGCTGGGTATCTAATTTTACAAGAAAGCAATAAACACTACATAGGTAGTTTTACTATACCGGCGTCATATCACATTAACGTGTTGTCTCCGCTTTTATAGCAGTCTAATAAACATTACATTTCTATTCATATGATTCAGCAAGCTATATTGAAGCATTGCTCGACCTCGGAGGAATATATTAACGAAAGTTACATATGATATTCACATGACTGCACCATAAAGTGCACTTAGTTTCGAGAGTGAGGGCTGACATGAGGGCTGACATGACGTCGCACTATAAGTTACCCTTTAAACGCCAGTGTTGTCGACGCGCCCGGTAAGTTCACGATGTGCACATAGCTACTACACTTACAAAAACACGTAGATGCACTTCGTAACGCTTGGCTCAAAGCCATAAAATACAGCATAGAAGTACACGCTGATTGCTTCGCATGAAACCGATTCCCACAACGCGTGGGATTTACCGAATTTTTATTAACACCCTTCCTTGTTGGCCACTGCGCTTTGTGTGTTTCAGGAGCTGTGCTGCATAATCGAGATTTTTTTCGAGTGGAAAGAAAATTTCGGGATTGAGACTTTTGTAAATAAAAAAGAATTCGGCAGATCCCACGTACCGTGGCAGTCGATGCTATGCGAAGCATGTGGCGGGAACGTGACTGTGGCGTAACTTTTTTTACTGAGCGACACCTTACAAAATGACGCTAAAGATTTGTATATATTTTACACGCACACATATATATGTTGAAGAGCCGCATATGTGTTACATAACCAGTTGTTTATGGTTGGGTAACGCAGCCAATGGCAACGTGGGTATTACCAAAACCAGAAGCGGTAAGCTGATATGTAGTGCTTATACGTGTCCCGAAAACGCACGCACGTTTCACGAACCCGTGTGCATGTGTGCAAGAAGTTCTTGACAGTTCTTGAACAAGGGCATCATCACCATGATCAGTGAGCACCAACAGCTAATCATGACTTGTTATAGGATCCGGTCGTGATCGCGGTGACGAGGGGTCCATGTGTAGTGAAGTATGTGGTATAGTAGAGCTGTTGGAATTCGTGGATGCCTCGGTCATTTTGTCGACAAATTGTCTGTCGACAGAGCCGGCGACATGTCGGAACCTGAAGCCACCCTTCGCGTTGGTGAGGTATAGGCCGTCGAGGCTGGTAGGACTGGATAGTGCTACGTAGACCAACATCAGTGGATGGTGTTTGTCGTATTCGTAGACTACCTGCGCGTATGTGGCCTACGTACCCTAGTCTACAAAGCGGCTGTCAATTAATCTGGCATCATCCTCGGTCAGCATGAGGCCATCGCCCGGCCTCGTAAGAAATGAAGAGGACACTTCGTCGTTCTGGTGGACGAAGTGCACTTTATGGTGCTGTGATGTGGATATCATATGTAACATTCGTTAATGTATTCCTCCGGGGTCGAGCAACGCTCCAATATAGCTTCCTGAATCATAGGAATACAAATGTAACGTTTATTAGACTGCTATAAAAGAGGAGCCAACACTGGAACTACAGACGTTCATCTGATATGACGCCTGTATCGTAGTAGTACACATCGTAGGAGTATCATGTAGTGTTTATTGCTGTCTTGTTAGCCAGCACCACAACCACAATTGACGTTGTACCGATAGTACGCCTGCGTAGGCTGTTTTTCCAAGCCAGTTTATAGACCTGGCGTGGCTCAGTGGTAGAATACCTGATTGCCACGCAGAATGCTTGGGTTCGATTCCTGCTGGGATCCTAATTTTTATTATTTCCATTCGCTGAGTCAACGCTGCCGATGTTGGTTTTCCTTAACGCTCTAGCATTTAAGTTACCAACGTCTGTTCTCGCCGTTCCTGGGTAGACAAACTGTCAATCACCTGTGGCGCATACCCTTACACCGCAGCCCGTGGTAAACGGGTATGTGCCACACGTGTCTAGGGGAAAGGGTTTGACGACGTAGGCGACAGGACTTTAACGTTATTCATGTCATGACCCGGCAATCATATTCGTCAAATCCTCTTACCCTCTCATGCAAATTTTGGTCTACACCAACTTAAGGAGGCGATCATGAGAGCACCCAGACGTAGGCGGCTAGATAGATAGATAGATAGATAGATAGATAGATAGATAGATAGATAGATAGATAGATAGATAGATAGATAGATAGATAGATAGATAGATAGATAGATAGATAGATAGATAGATAGATAGATAGATAGATAGATAGATAGATAGATAGATAGATAGATAGATAGATAGATAGATAGATAGATAGATAGATAGATAGATAGATAGAAACGCTCAAAGTGCCAGAGGTTCGCTAAGAAATGCTTCGCATTTAATAGGACTGCCGCGAGAATGGGATAGAGTAAATGAGATTCAATGGAGCCGGTCGTGAATGGCGCGCCGCCTTTTGAATGGCGCTCGAGGGCTCAACTGGAGAGTTGAAACGAAGGGCTTAGTTAGTACTAGGAAAGAGTCCTTGATATGTGCTAACGACAAATTCCACCACTCACGGTTTCATTCCTAAGTGCTTCAGGATCATGCTGCGCCATCTTTCTGCATTTTCGACAATTTAGGTTTCAAAATGTTCGTATGAAGAAAGCTCAATAACTAGTTTTCAGTGCAATGTTTCACCACTGCTTATCTTCAATGGCTGCGGTGCATTAATTGAAAGAACCGCGTTCGGTGGTGCGCTGTATAATGACTTCTCTTGCTCATTTTCTCTCAATTCACGCGCTCCAGTGCTCCGCATTATCAATGGACAGCACCCAATTGAAGCGTGTTATTGTTGAAATCTTCCTTCGTTTCTTAGTTATCTCTATGGAGATTTCGAGAACAAGAAAATTTATTAAAATGTGAAAAAAAAAAGGAAATAGGACGTGGAGTATTATGGGTGGGGACCAAGTCCAGGGCCCAACTGACTTCGGCTGCTCGCCGGACATGACCCGAAATATCAACCGCACCTCCGGGGATGAGCTGGAAGTACTCGCCAAAGATAAAATTTTGTTCACGCAAGTTTCGAAGACTATACATGAAAGAGCAGAGCGCGGCAGGGTAGCGAAGAAGTGAGCTCATGGCAGCTAATGCGTTCAAACTCACGCACACCTGCTTGTTGTCCTCAGCAGTACTCGCCGTTGAGCTCGTTGGTGTATATGTTTTGGTTGGTGATTTTTTTTTTCGTCCTCTCTCTGTGTTCTTGCGTGGTCGTGTTCTTGGCGCTGAGTTTACTATTGTTTTTCTTCTGTGCTAGCTGTGCCTTTTTATCTTTTCTTCCTTTGCGGCGAAGAGTCAATCTTGTCTCCTAGCTTCCCTGTCTTACGGTTGCCTGTTGCAGCAGGACGACATGTTTTCGCGCTTCGTCGACCCCGTCTGAGAAGTCGAGACAGAATGACAAGGCGAGAAAAAAAAAAAAAAGAAGCGAAGACGCAAGGAGTGCCGCCTGGCGTGAAAGAACAGACAGCGTCCGGGACAAAGCCAGCGGCAGTCATCGTGCCGAATCGCGAACACGTTTTGCTCCTTGTTCAGGAAATCGGGACCTTCCGGGTGCCTGGTACGCCTGGTCTGCCACAGTACTTTTCGGCGTCTGCTTTCTCTTTGTGACCTTGCTTATAACCTGACCTACGATGGCGGAAGTCTGTCTCCTCGCGACATGCCGCAGTGATTTGGTAGTGGTGGCATGTTGCTGCTGAATAGGTAGCCTCAGGTTTGATTTTTGCCTATGGGGTTGCCGCATCTACATGGCCAGGAAACGTTATGTGGCACTATAGTATTAAGGCGAAAACCTTAGACGCCTCATGAAACGCGCTAAGCGACCGTCGGCGACGGCGTCAACGCGAGTGACGTAAAAAATCAAGTCATGACGCCACCCTATGACGTCATCATGACGTCACACGATGCCGTCATCTCATGAGATCGTCGCTTCATCAAGGGTGGGCCGATCCTGGAGGCATTGCAACAGCCCGTGAGGCGCAGAAAGCTTAATAATAAGGGGGAGTGGGAGCGAAAGAACACAGAACGCAATAGACTGAGAACCGGAAGAATTGAGTGCGAGGAACCAGAAGAAGTTGGCTTTCGCCTTCGAGTCGTCTCCTAGGAAGATGCATGAGGGGCCGTGTCTTTTTACAACAAAACATGCTGTGTGTTGGCGTCATTCAATTGGCACTGCGGTAGCAGGGATTGTGCCACATGAAAAATCGGCTGATGTGCCCGTTGGGTTTCGCGACTCACAGATGGACAAGCGATACGCGGTGCCTTACACCGGCAAAACTGTTGCTGACATTGACAGCCACCTAGCAAATCGTAGTGAATGTCGTTACAATCAAAATTTTTTATGTGGTGCTATGAAGCTACGAAACATGTGTGATGGCTAATGCCGACGCGGTCTTGTCTGAATAATCGACAGATTTGTAACACAAATATCTGTTCTTCGCCTTTTTTTTTTGCTAATGAAACTAACTTTGCCTCCATATGAGTACGTGAGGGACGAACATAGGTCGGCATACTCACTCATGAGTCGACTCACTCAGACTCACTCAGACTCAGATCGGCCCGTGAGTCTGAGTTTGAGTGAGTCCGGGCGAGTAATATTTTGGTGATTTTGAGTCCAAGTGAGTCCGGTTGAGGAAATGTTTAGTGAGCCTGAGTCCGAGAGAGTTCCGTTGAGTAAAATGTTGGTGAGTGTGAGTCCGAGTGAGCCCTAAGCGTAAAATATGTTTCTTGAATGAGTCTAAGTGAGCTCCACCCTTTATTGCCGAGCTATGGTCCTATCTATACTGATCTTCAGCATTACTCTCAGCCTTATATAGCATAAACGTTTATACTCAAATCTATTCACACATATCAAAACGCACTCACGTTCATGTGACACCTGAATATTTATTGGTCAGAGACGTGAATTGGGAGGGGTGCCATGACCTCCACTCCGCTTAGTCTTTCACAGAAAGCTCTTGATAAAAATATCTCGTTTGAGTCGGGTACTTCATAAAAATGTCCTTACTGGATTACCGATAACTCGTATTTGAGTTATAATATCATAAGGCGTATCGAAGAGCACCGATTATGTGAGATATTGGCATTCAAGAGCATTGACACCAAGTTCGAAAAAAGGTATTTTGACGCTCATGGACACATGAGTCGACTCACTCAGGCTCACTCAAGTCAAGCAGTGAATCTGAGTCTGAGTGAGTCCGACTGAGTAATATGTTGATGAGTTTGAGTCCGAGTGACTCCGGTTGAGGAAAAGTTTGGCGAGTCTGAGTCCAAGTGAGCCCTCAGAACATAATATATTTGGTGAGTGAGTCTGAGTGATCTCCAACTTTTTTGCCGACCTATGGGGACGAATGACGCTTTTTAGGTAAGAAAATAATAGGCAGACACACCTTTATTTAGCGTTCTTTCCTCGTTAAACTGAACGAAAATGAGGGATAACTTTACATTTACCGGCAACACAGCACTCAGTCTTTTAAGTACCTTCAGAGAGCTCTTGAATGTGGTCGTCCTGCGCTTCCTACGCTACGCTGAGCAGTCCGACGTTGTAGATGATCTACATAAACTCATGAGATTTGGGCTTAATTAAGTTTACCTATATACTAGCTCACTTATAAAGATGAGAGAATTAGTGTGGGGGCAGTCCCAGCGCAGAGGGTTCATAGGGCGCTCTCGCTGTTTGTCAACTGCTTTCAAATATTTGCTTATGCGCTCTAAGGAATTCGCTCTATTCGGAAGCGAGGGCGCTATGGTTGCTGCCATTTACGGCGTTCGCTTTCTGAAGTACGTGTACGTTGTCTGATTGCGTAATATTTTCACTGCCCTCAGTCAATCGGCAGTATTTTCTTTTCTTTTTTTGTGCGCATTTTACTAACGCTAAATGTAGATGTCCGCGTTGAATTGCATTTGCGAGCCCAAAGGGTGTGATATAGGATAAGCTGCTGTAACTCGCGCTATACACAAAATGGTTCCTTGTATGCAAGTAGGCAGCTCCTTACCTTCTTCCGCCGTACCCCCCTCAATTTAACTACAATCCTAACGCGCTTATTTAAGCTGTAAGGACAACATGTATGCAATTACGAACGCAGAGTTCAACGCATTGGATGTCTTTGATGAACGAAGCACACTTTGATGAACGAAGCACAATAAAGGTTCCGCCACCACCGTTTTCCTTACTCGCTTCAAGATATCTGGTACTGAATAATCTGTGACAAAAATCCGGTGAAGGCACGAAGCCCGTGAAAGAAGTACATCGGTAAGAGATGACTAAGTTTGAGAACGTCGGCTGACTGTGATCCTAATTTCTGGAATGACGGGTGCAACCAAATTTACTCTCATTGCTTACCATACCCCTTGTATTTTTTATACACTTGTTCTTATCTAGCGTATATATCTAATCTGCTTCATTCAATAGATTCCACTCATTTCAAGCATGAATTGGTTTTAGATCCCATTGTCGGAAACCTTCAAGTGACTGAGCAAAAAACCAGCGCCGTTATCCGGGCATTCAAACGGGACCATCCGGCCACTCAAACGAGATCATGCGGGTATTTAAACGAGATCATCCGGGCATCGTGGCGAGAACAAAATGAAAATATCCGCGAAAGCACTCAAAAATAGGAAAATGACATCACTGGCCGCTAGCTCATGTAGAGAGAGAGAGAGAAACATTTATTTGTGCAAAAATAAGTGGTCTTCCTCGTAGGGTGGAGTCCTTAGTTCAGGGCCCCATTGGCTCGCGCCACTCCACGCGCCCGCTGGATCAGCCGACGCTGCTCCTGCGGCTCTGAGCTGGTCAGCGCAGGACCGTATGACATACACTAGTTGCAGCCCGAACAAATAAAAAAAAAGCTATTGTTTCCGAGTCGTTCCTAATGTTTTTAAGAGCTAAGGTGCTAAAGCTCGCAGAAAAACGTCACTGCTCCTAAAAAGAACTGTCATCATCATGAACGGTCATGTGTCACAGAATTTGGGCAAATTCCACTACTCACCGCTCCGGCGTGGCCTGCAATAACCATGATGGGTGAGACAACGAGTACAGAGAGAGAGAGAGAGAAAGAGACGGAAAGAAAGATATAAAGAAAGAGAACGAGAGAATATTAGCAAAAGAGAGAGAAAGAAATGGGGAGAGAAAAAAAGATAGAAAGAAAGAGGACGCAAGCTTCGCGAGTCTACCGACCAGATACCGCACCGCCTGGCCAAGCCACGCATGCGAATTAGCTAAGCCCATCAATGGAAACATCTTGCGCAACCTCCGTTCTACATCGCACAGCCTGGCTGCGCCCGATCGTGCCGAGGCAGCCGTGGGGCGTCCTAAGAAAGTGCGTACCCCCGAGGAGGAAGCCGCGCATCTCGAAGCTAGACGTGTCGGTCGACGGGAAGTAGGTGCGGCGACGGGCCCATGCTTCGCTGTGCCATGCTTTGCGCGACTTAGTGCGAACTTCCCGCAATTTTTATCTTTGCTTTTCTGTTTACATTCTCGACATGTCCTCCGCATAATGCGTGTTAGAAATGCCTGACGCATTGTCTCATTGACAAATGTTTTATTGCGATAGCAATTATATGGACAGTCTCGGCTGGATTTGGCCGTCGCCGTCGCCGCCGTCATGCACCGTATATGTATAAGTATATATATATATATATATATATATATATATATATATATATATATATATATATAAAAGCTCCAAAGAAAAATAATTCAGAAAAATGCGCCCGAAGCGCGGAATCGAACCAGGGACCTCTTGCTCCGCAGCGAGTGGCGCTATCCACTACGCCACGAAACGCAGATCCTCCACGCAGCTAACGGCGAGCGTTATATACACACCCTTTACCGCTGGACGGACTCAGAGACGGCAGGCGATAATAAGCGTTCCTTCATTACCATCGAGATGGCGCTAGGAGCGCGACGGGCGCATTTAAAAGTCGTCGGCGATCTCGCTCGCTTCTTCTTATGTTTGCGCAGGGAGAACCTTGCCCTTCCGCTGTCTGCTCGCGCGGTTCTCTCGTGGTGAGCGGAAGAGGAATGTTTCAATCTTTCGCCGTGATGTCCGCGCTCATGTTACGGAGCATACGAAAGTCACTCGAGCTCAAGGGACGCCGCTAAACGAACTAACAGACGATGAGCGCCAACTATCAAGTGTCACAGCTCGACACTTGAAGCACGCTAGTTTCCTTCGCTGCTTCGGCCGCCTTTGCAACAGGAGCGCTGTTCAAACGTAGAGTATCCATTGGAGAGCCTCACTTCGTATAGAATTTTTTTCTTGCTATCGCATTCATTGCTTCGCCCTTGCGGCGAAACTGTGACTTTTTTCTTAGCGATAACACCTTTCTTAATGCATTGTTTTTCGTTGTTATTTGCGTTCACGACTTGACGTCCCCATAAGAGGGCGTTCTTTTACTTCATTCGTTATTCAGCCCAACAAACCAGTTCACGAACTGTAAACTGACCAGAACATTCTTCCTCAAAAAGTGTCCAAAAAAGATAAACCCACTTGCTCGCCATCCAAATTCCCGCACGTTAATGATGCGTGGACGCCATTGGAAGGCAAGTCCTGGAGGGAATATGTGATTCAGCGCACGTTGTATCCCGGCACGTGAGAAGCTGCAATAGAAAAATAATGCGAGCTGTAAAGTGCACACGTCAGCACACTGACGTTTTTTCCTTCGGCAAGACAAGCAAACAAACTAAAAAACACGTACATACTGCTTTGTTTGTCGCATACCGCACTTTTCTATCTTTCCCCCTCTTTTTTTAAAAAAAATAAAGCATAGAGAGCAAAAATAAAAAAGAACACTCCATTTTCTATCTCATCATACCTGCATTCTTTTACCTTCATTTGTAGTTCCATAAAGAAAGCTCCACCCTAATTCCTATGACAGCCTTTGTTCGAGCTTGCCAGCCTCTGCTGCCTCTGCTTCTGTGTGTTGTCGGGCGCGTTCCCCCTGGTAATTCTGGGCTCCCAATAAAATGCAGTGACGTCTCCTGTCTGCGTGCTTTCAATTGGTGGACGCCTAGAGGGTATGCGCCGCAGGCGCTTTCGTGGATGAAGTAAATCGCCGGCGCTTAGTGCATTCTTTCATACGGGTTTTTTTTTGTGCTTCGAACACCTCATTTTTGGGGCGCATATCAACCAAACCTCGCCAATTTATGTAAATTTGCGTTGGTGGTTCATTTGTTTAAAGACTTTGAAGTTTTCGATTTCGGGACAAGCGTGGTGCACTTATCTATGCACGAGGCTTTGGCACGTGTTCTCGACTTCGCTGTCCGTGATGGACTACCGCGACAAGCCACCTCACTTCACTTTTATTCAATGACAGCCACTATTTCATAGTTTTTTTTTTTGCTTAAAATAAACTTCTATTTAGATAATTGCGATTTCTGATTTCACTGAATGCCCAGCTGAAAATTTTTGTACTCTAGAGACGTAGTTTTCAGATACTTTTAAAAATAATTTCACACCATTTTAACTAGCAAGAACCCAATTATTTTCGTAAATTTACACGACGTCTCTGAAAAAAGTCAATCATCTCATATTTCACGTCCCTCTCTGGACTGTACGTTGTATTCGAACTTTGTAGGCGACGATTATCATTATAGGTCAAGGTAAGTTTTAGTGATAATATTATTATGACCACGCTGCTTGAGTGAGGCTTCAAGTTTCAAGTTTATTTCAGATACTAGTAGAGATACCGAACATCGTATGCAGGATAAATAAATCTCCTGTAAATTGTAAGGCAATATAACATTAAATGAAACGACCATTGGCGTTATTAAAACCGTCCATCACCACAGCTTCCAAATTTAAGAAACATGATCTATGTGTACAGTGGTATTTTTATGTATTTATAATTAGGAAGAATGACGGGGTATAAAATGCAGCAGTACCTCTCAACAAGAAAGCATGAGCATTCTAGCGAACGAAAAGAGGAGTGAGCTCAACGACAGTATTCCTGTGGTTTATTAGTGGCCCGAACATCGAGTGACACTGCTGTTTCCCTTCCAAACACTTCCGGTCGAGCTCTTATTTCCGGTGTCCCGAATATTCAGAAAAAAGTATTCAACAAAATAAAAAAGTGGTACAAAGTCGATTATTCTAGTTCAAGCAAAGAGTTACGTTGGATACGTATGATATCGGTGCATCAGTTTATTAAGGGCGAATTAACTGTCAGGATGATTAATGAAATTTAATTGAATAAGTTTATTGAAGAGTTTATTGAAAGTTTATTGAGTGCCATTTCCGGAGACCTGAGCCAAAGATTATTGTCGCCTCCAATATTTTGTTTTACTTCGAGACGCCTATTCCCATTTCAGTTGGTAGCTTTGAATTGATTAAGTATATATGTCAGTGTCCTCTTTACTAAATTAGACGTACACACGGAGACACGTAATGTTGTCGCAGAAAGTAAATTACTACCCCAATTAGACAAAAAAATTGACCGCATTAACTTCAGCGAGAGAGAGAGAAGAAATAATAGAGAAGGAAAGGCAGGTAGGTTAACCAGTATAGGACAACCGGTTTGCTACCCTACACATGGGGACAGGGTGGGGGAGATTAAAGATGGAGAGGAAAGAGAGAGAGAAAGATAGAAAGATAGCACATGACACTGCACACAAAGAATCAGTCGGTCACTCTTGCGTGGTGCGCGACATTTCTGTCACAGCCGCTTGTCCAAGTTCCTCTCTCTTAAAAACCTCAGCAGTGCCTTCGTCGCCTTCAGCTGTGATGTCTTCTGTTGACGGCATGCAAGGACTGTTTCAACAGACATTTGTCTACTGTCAAGGCGCGCTAGAACGGACGCCAGTGACTGTCTCTGAACATTATATGCCGGACAGTCGCACAGGACGTGGTGTAGCGTCTCCTAGCAACGACAGGCATCGCAAAGAGCGTTGTCGGCCATTCGAATCCGAAAGGAATAGGACTTCGTAAATGCCACGCCTAGCCATAAGCGATAAAACTTCAGCGAGTGATCATGAAATGTAAGCGTGCTACTTCCACCCGTACAACCCAATCAGCACAGAACATGGGAACTTCAGCGAGTGATCATGAAATGTAAGCGTGCTACTTCCACCCGTACAACCCAATCTGCACAGAACATGGGAATATCTTTTTAAGCCTTTAGTAAGGTTCGTTGGACGATGCTTTTTTTCCACATTTAGGCCATTTTGTCTCACCTCCTTTATTTGTTCAAAGCTACTGTAAAGTTATCAGCGCTGTGCTTGCCCCTTTCCCGCGGGGCAGAAATCGCGGTGTTCCTGTCTTCTCATCACATGGGATAATATGTGTTTGTCTTTACTTCGTATCTAACTTACATAAAAATAAACGCAACAGTTTCGCCGCTATGGCGACGCAATGAATACAATGGCAACAAATTAGAGGAGGAGAAGGAAGGAAACAGAAAATGAGAAGGCGGGGAGGTTAACCAAAAAAACTTCCGCTTGGCTACCCTACACCGGGAGATTGGGGAAGGGGAATGGAAAGTTGAGAAAGAGAGAGAGGAGGGAAGAAGGAAAAAAAAGAAAGAAGAGAGGCAGTGAATTCCCTGTAGCGTGCGAGATTGCACACAAGTGGAATGCTATACGAAGTAAGGCTATAGCAGCTAACTCCATCAGGATCGGGTCTCGCGTAACTCTACAAAACACTGGCGTAAGGAATAACGGCCGCTCCAGTGAGCGAAGTGGTTTCCGTGCGGTCTGTCGCCTCAAGGCGGAGTGAGCGTAGAAAGCACAGTACGTACCAGAGTAGGAGCCGTCTACTGATGTCTGTCGAGATAGCGCGCGGGACCGCGCCCTTTTGATCAAATTTCGCAGTTGATGCCCGAGAGACGCAGCCCCACCGGCACCCCTTGAAGCTCCTTACCTCGACGGAGCCGGCTGGCCGGCGCGTTTCATCTCTGCTTGAGCCGCGCCTGTCTGCAACTTTCGCACTCGCACACCGAACATAGGACGCGCGTGGGGATGCTATTAATTTGGACATTGTACCGAAGATAACAGCAACAGCAAAATGCGCCTCGAGTGTCCATATAATTGCTGTCACAATAAGAAGTGTAAAAAAGTGATTCATTTCACGTAAAACAAGAAAGCCCAGATGACAGCATGAAATTCATGATGCACCATTCCTGTTGCTCCATTTCAGATGTACTTTAATAACTGGGCCACTCTTGCTTCATAAGGAACGTACTTGTGTCTGAGATTGTAAAGTGAAATGATCAAGAGCGTTAAACAGGGAGTAATGAAGCGCTATCACAACTGCTAGCCATTTACGCTTTATGTCAACAAAACGATTACAGCGATGCATTTGGAGTGCTTTATTCGAAGCAGCAAGCATCTCCTCGAGTGTTACTCTGTTCCGAACTCGGGATTCTCATCGTAGAAACCAGCACGTCTTTTAAAAAGTGGGAGGGACTTACCATCATCCCCGAAATCATCTTTTTTTTTTTTCTTATCATAAATGTCTCCGGACTCGCTCACAACGAAAATGAGTGAGGCATTTTATGTTTCAATCGAAAAACGAAAATTAACCTCCATGTTTGATTTCTTTCCGTGACATACACAGTAATGGTTCTGACGTAAGCTTCGAGAATACATTGGATTTTGTTACATGTTTTTTCCTTTTACTGTTTCGCAATAAAGATATGTTCTGGAAGCTTTGTGTTTCCCAAATGAACTGAAGCTTGCGTTGCACTCGTTTCACTGCTGACAGCTCCATTTTTTACGCCAGACATAAGGATTCCGTGTTCGCCGCCTCGCGTTAATTACACTCTCAATTTGAAACGGGCTTGAGATTTCGTTCTTCTGTTCATATGCACAGCACGTTTTCTTCCGTTCTCGTCACGCTACGGTTTTCAGTGAGTTTTCATTAAAACTCCGGGTTCAGGCAGCGGGAAGATTATTATTGAATGTCTCACTGGCACTATCTGAGGAGCATAAATTCAGGTGCAAAAGCAACCACAATATACAGAGCTTAGCGGTGGTGAGCTGTGTATTCAGGAACGTTTCTAAGGTTACAGCAGCCGAAGGGTTCTCGGTTCGAGGACACTTAAATTCGTGTACATTTTTTTTAATCTGAAGCATTTCTTAGCGACCCTTTGGCGCTTTGAGCGTTTCTATCTATCTATCTATCTATCTATCTATCTATCTATCTATCTATCTATCTATCTATCTATCTATCTATCTATCTATCTATCTATCTATCTATCTATCTATCTATCTATCTATCTATCTATCTATCTATCTATCTATCTATCTATCTATCTATCTATCTATCTATCTATCTATCTATCTATCTATCTATCTATCTATCTATCTATCTATCTATCTATCTATCTATCTATCTATCTATCTATCTATCTATCTATCTAATCTCATTGCACCATGCTCCCCGGCTTCCTACCTCCATGCCGGGAATTGGATATTCATCCACGTGCTTGAACACTTCAGTTGCTACTGGCAACAACGATGGTCATGCGCGAAACAAAAAAAAATGCAATAATGAAAATCGACAATAAAATGTGGCAACGTGATGTGACAAGTGACCTCGATAAAAGATGAGATTGGCATATCAGAACGACTGATCGCCGAAAAGCCCACGATCGGGAGAGCATCAGTTACGCAACCTTCCGGATAATTTCTGCAGTTCTTTGAAAGTATTGTGCGTTGGTGATAGCTTTCACTTTTCTGTGCGATGCTCTTGAGTTGGAGGTGGCGCAAACATTTGCCCGTCATGTCTAATCAGCGCTAACGTACCTGTATTATATACAGTTGACGAAATAAAACACTTCGTGAGTTCAGAAACAGTCAGGTGTGCGTTCTCAGAATATGCGCGCGAATACGAGAGAACGCGAAATTTGCGCTTCGCACGGTCGCTGCCTCAAGGTCGCGTCTCGGCACAGAGCCTTCTGGAATTGCCCAAGCCAGCTCGCATGCCATGCGCGGCGCTCTAGGCAGAATAGGCTCGCAAATCCCGCAAAGTTTAGCGAGGAATGCAATGCAGCTAAAGAAAACACGTTATGCGAAGGCCTCGCTAGCGACGACGGCGTACTGCTCCGAGCTCGGTTGCATCCCTTGAGACTGCGTGCGCCTCGCTGCGGGGCCAACAGCGCGTGCTACGAATGCCAAACTGTGGGCGTTCGCGCGCGTGGAAGGCATTCTATTGAATAGCGTTTCCCGCGGAACTGTTTACAAAGCGAGCGCAGCTCGATATGCACTTAATACCGTTGTTTTGTTCGTGCATTACTTGTACTCATACATTTTTGTTTGCGAGTTTGTCGCGTAGCCTTTTGGAATGCAAGAGGCTGTAATTTCTTTAGGGCATCAGGATTGCTTTGGACGCGCAGTGAAGAAATGAAGGTTTCGTCAACTTTGCGCAGTGTTTCAGAAACATGTTTGCATTGAGTGTCGTCCATGAAATCTACGGTCGAATTTTTCCGCTATGCTCAACAGCTTCTCTGGAATGCGGCCGGAATGTAACGCAAATCTGTGTTAGCCATCATGCGTTGCGAGTTTCTAAAGAGGGAAGTCCTGAGGCGTACAACGAGCAAGAAGTGACGTTTAATTTTTATAACACTAGAAACGAAAGTACTTGCGCGCCTTCTTGTTTTCTTACTTCCTAATTTTGCGAGACGACCTTCAGATAGTTGGATTTAGCTGCAGCTTATGGGGCCGTGTTCTGTTCTGTTCTAACTGGCTTGCTGTGGAGAGGTTGGGGAGTTATATCACCTCGGCTACTCCATTTCTATAAGACCTGTAGTGCAATAAAAAAAAATTGGTTACCCAAAACCAGAAATTAACACGTAAAGAAAAAACATACAGCAAACTGAAACAAATCAAGAAAATACCATGCCAATGGACAGTTCACTTACGGGCGTTCACTGCGCATATTCGAACTGCAAATATGAATAGAACGTCGAAAACTAGCATTAGCAAGTAAACATAAATGCTTTACGCATATAATTACATAGTCTGATTTTCATTACGTATGCTCCATAAGTTATTGGGTTATTATAAGTTATTATAAGTTATTGGGTGGCTTACGTATGTTACGCTAACGCAGAATTGTAAGAAATGCCGATAAGTTGATAAATATATGCAAAACCATGAGAACAATAAAAGATTACATTCCTGTGTTGTAGTCCCAGCGGTGTTTCATTAAATCATAAAGCAGCGCACAGTCACGAATACAAAAGAAGAAGGAAAGAACCAACAACACGAGCGCTGAAAAGTGGCGTCCATGGAATCGACACAGCGGTCGTGTCGTCGGTTCTTTCCTTCTTTTATATTTGTGTGTACGTGTGTGCTGTTTTATGAGGAAGTTCGACCAACTCGCCCAAAGAGCTACCTTGCTCAAGTTTTACTAAACTTTCAGAGGAATTTGACGCGCGTGCGCGAATATTTGTGCTGCTGCTGGCTGCTTATGTTCTTATTGCTTTGCGTTTTTTAAATTTGTGTTTTTTAGACCTAGTGCATCATCTGTTCGACGGGTGGTGGGGGGTCCAGTACATATACAAACAACACACGTACGCACATACACAGGAGTCGGACGCCTCTCCATACAACTTTCCGCAAGTACCACCTCCCTCCGCACCCCCACCCTCTCTCCTCGCCTCCGAAATAAAGTACTGGCTATACCACCGGCAATAATTATTCTCTCGATGTGAATGAACAGGTCCGATAGACGGCTCTAACCAAAGACAGGTCTTGGCGATGATTCGAAAACGACGCGCTTTTATTAGAGGGCACAAACCACAGGTGTCGTGCCTCCTTCCGGCGTCGCACGTCGCATGGCCGATCGATGAAGGACTGTGTCCAATGCATGGTGAGAGAAAAGCGAGCGTCAGCGACACCGGCTGCCTAGCGCTACGTGCAAGGAGACACGTTCCAGCGGCGCGTAATTAAATCGAGACAACCCCGGAGGAAACAATGCATCGTGGCACGAGCACACCCGCAAGGCGCTATGTATCTTGTGAAACCGAATCATTGTAGCACGTATCTAGGATGCATGCCTACACAAGTACTCTCAGCACGCATTTTAAAGAGAAGCACTTTAGGCAAGCCCTCTAGAACTTTCCCGGCCTCGATCGCTGCTTCTTTCTTGCTGACTATTTCAGATAATAGCACCATCTGCTCAATGTTCACTGCAAGTTATGGATTCCTTGGAGCTCATCCAACCGAGCCTTTTTTGACATCTCACATCAAGTTTTAGTCTACTTAAGACCACCGCAGAGGAACCGGTCTCAAATTGTTCACGGCTGTGACTGTGTAGGTGTGCTCAGTGAACGCGGACTTATGTGTGCGCGTGTCACTTGTTCTCTCTTTCCTCCTTGCTGTCTCTATTCTTTTTCTCCACTTTTCTCTCCCCCCACATAGAGTAGCAAACCGGGTACAACTTAGTTAACCTTCCTGCCTTTCCTTTGTCTCTCTCTCTCTCTCGCTCTCTCTCAGTTTCGGAAAGAAAGCTTTAGTCATATTTTGGCGTGAGTGTTTTAGTATCACGTGCTCTCGTTTCGTATGCTCCGGTCTTGACCTTGATCGAGCCTTGCAGAACGTAACGTCTCATATCGCGGTGAAGCACCTTGCACCGAAATGTGCTTCAGTGCACTGAACGCGGCGTCGACCCTGTTTCTCAGCGCGCTCCAACAGTCGGCTAGAAGGTAGCACGAAACTGTAAGGAAGAGGCGTTTCATGCAAGAATGATGACCGTAAGTGGCAACGTGGAAAAAAGCGATAGTACACACATGCATGCGGCGTGTCTTTTGCACCAATCGCGGCTTACTTTACGTTCATGCTCGCGTTCACACACAAAAGAATAGTTATTCTGCGTGAATTGAAGCACCGCCTCTTAATTTTTCTTTTTATAACGATTGAATTCGGAGAAAGGATGCACAAACACGGCCTTGCACGTTTATTCGTTACAGCAAGCGAGCTCCAATGAACACAAAAGAAATGGTTTAGGAGGGTGCATTGTCCCCTCAGCAAAATGGGTAATTTATTTGAGCCGTTTGCCGCCACGGTTTTTAGCGGAGTTTCAGATTCAGATTCAGATACTTTGTTTTTCTTGAATTACACGAAAAAAGGTACAGAAGCTAAAAGTATAGCAATACCTGACGAAAGGCCGCTGTGCCGGTTTTACAAAAATATTAAGCAACAAATACATAACTTCTACTTGCGCGTTATCTATTATACACGCTAATGTCTGCCGCCCATTTTCGCGTTCACTTTCTTTAATAGACACTGTAAATGTTTGAGAACTTGCAAAGTCATAGTGCAAAGTCTCACAGAACTGTCTTGTTCTTGGGGTGGTTGAGGGGATAGTGGTCATTGTACGAATAAATTTTAAGGCTCACAGTAGTTGAGCGCGCTTTTAAGTTTTGCACGTACGCGACCCACAAACGCATATTTCGCCTAGACAATGCTCTATAACTTTTGAAGTGTATACGACTACTGTACCTAAGGAGCCCTTAACTACAACTTTTCACTACCTCAACGATATTTTGCTGCCTCTCCCATTTTAACAATAATCACACAGGGCGTGCAATATTTTTTGCACTTTTACCAGTACAGCTGGCAAATTTGTTACTTCCTTCATGAAACACGCCTGTAACTCTTTGGCTGAATTCTACGAGCATAAGCATTTTTCTTTAATTTGTATATATATATATATATATATATATATATATATATATATATATATATATATATATACGTAGATTATAAATAGTGTCATCGGTTGCCGTAAACTAAATAGGAAAAAAAACTGTTTGTTTGTCGGCGTTTCGATCGGAGACATCAGGAAGCGTATACCTTTTTCATATATATATGTTACGCACAACCGTAGAACAAAACTCAAGTGACAATCGAAAGTCGTTACTTAATTTCAAGCTGAAGTAGAATCAAGGCAAAGCAAGTGTTGTAAACAGCAACTAAACAGAGAGGGGAAAAGATGTTCGTCGTTAAAGACCTGATTCTTACAGTGAAGGCAATTCTGGAATTGGCTTCCTTTTTAGGATTAGGACACTAATACGCTTGCTCCAGATTTCCGGCTGGAAAGCTGCATTAGAGAGACTGTGGGGAGCTCTCTAAGATGGTTATATAAAAAAAGAAAGAAGCTATAAGAACTGGCCCTTCGTTAAGAATTCAGGCATGTTGAATCTAAATTCGGCTCACGCTCGGCTTAGGAGATGCTTAGTGTGCAACGAAAGTTCCTTGGCTACTAAACAAGCTGCGGACTGCATTGCTATCTGGCGAAAAGACCTCGCGTGGTAGGTCGAATGAAGGCTTGCTGAGAAATAAGCAGTCTCGCTTGCAATGAAATGCCGTTTGTTTCTTCCTAAAATTTTTGTCGCTGCCAAGCGCGTATTGCTTCGTTACTAGAGTCCCATCTTTGCGTTAGAGCAGCGAGTCAAATGAATAGAGCACTGCTGCTCTTCGCAAAATCTTTGAACAGCCAGCGTAACTCATGGCCGAGTGTATTGGTTGTCGGACTTGAGAAGAAATCCCAAGCGACAGCACGCAATCAAGAAAACGTACTAGCAAACAGGCAACTTTTTCGGGACTTAAGGAAATGTCTTCGCGGGAAGTGTTATGCTTGTTTTTGTTCTCCTGCTTAAAATAGCATAGCCACAGTTTATAATAAAACAGCGTAATGACGAATTCCAAAGCACGAACAAGGTCTAAAACATGAGCGGTGTAAGGCCATTTTTAATTCCTCTTTGCACATCATAACGAAACGTAGGTTACGAAAACACGCACGAAGTGTCCTTTTTTAAATGCGAAGCATTTCTTAGCGAACTTCTGCGACTTTGAGCGTATCTATCTATCTATCTATCTATCTATCTATCTATCTATCTATCTATCTATCTATCTATCTATCTATCTATCTATCTATCTATCTATCTATCTATCTATCTATCTATCTATCTATCTATCTATCTATCTATCTATCTATCTATCTATCTATCTATCTATCTATCTATCTATCTATCCATCCATCTATCCATCTATCTATCTATCTATCTATCTATCTATCTATCTAGCCGCCTACGACTTTGTGCTCTCCTGGCCGTTTCGTTAATCGGATGTGTACCAAAATTGGTGTGTCATACATAACATGGCCTTATTACGAACATAAATGGCAGGTCATATCACGAAAATCATGACACGCATGTCATGAACAGCATGATTTACATTCCACGGCCTTTGGGCTCCCTGGCCGTTCCGTTAATGGGATGTATACCAAAATTGGTGTATCATAACATGGCCTTATTACGAACATAAATGGCTGGTCATATCATGAAAATCATGACACGAATGTCATGAACAGCATGATTTACATTCCACGGCCTTTGGGCTCCCTGGCCGTTCCGTTAATGGGATGTATACCAAATTGGTGTGTCATAACATGGCCTTATCACGAACATAAATGACAGGTCATATCATGAAAATCATGACACGCATGTCATGAACAGCATGATTTACATTCCACGGCCTTTGGGCTCTTGCGGCCATTCCGTTAATTTCATATATACCAAAATTGGTACGGCGTGACAAGAGTTCATGACGAACATAATGACAGGTCCTAACATGCAAATCATGACGCGCATGTCACGTGCAGCATGATTTACATGACAATGGTCTCGGGGCGCTCGCGGCCGTTTAAATGAAGGGATACATACGAAAACTGGTATGACGAGACATTTCTGTATGACGAACATAACTGACACGTGGTAACATGAAAATCATGATATGCATGTCATGTATGACATGATTTACATGCCACGCTCATGGCGCACTCGCGGCCGTTTTGCTGGATTGATATACACCAAAATTGGTATTGTGCGATGTGACTTTATGAAGAACATGAATAACAGGTGGTAGCATGAAAATCTTGACATCTATGACATGTATGTCATGATTTACATGCCACGCTCGTGGTGCATTCGCGTCCGTTTCTCTTGCGTGATATACACCAAAATAGGTGTTATGCGACACGACTGTATGACGAACGTGAGACGCGGTAACATGAAAATCATGACATGCAAGTCATGTACGACCTGATTTACATGCCACACTCATGATGCGCTAGCGGCCGTTTCACTAGACTGATATACACCAAAATTGGTATTGCTCGATGTGACTGTATGAAGAACATGAATAACAGTTGGTAAGATGAAAACCATGGCATGCATGTCATGTAAGTCATGATTTAATTGCCACGCTCATGATGCATTCGCGGCCGCTTCGCTAGCTTGATGTAACCGAAATTGGTATTGCGCGAAGCGACTGTATGACGAAGGTAAATGAGACGTGGTAACATGAAAATCATGACATGCATGACATGCACGACATGATTTACATGTCATGCTCATGACGCACTCGTGCCGTTTCGCTTGCTTGACATACACCAAAATTGGTATTGCGCGACGCGACTGCATGACGAACGTAAATGAGAGGTGGTAACATGGAAATTATTACATGCAGGTTATGTATGTCATGATTTACATGCCACACTCATGATGCGCTAGCGGCCGTTTCACTAGATTGATATACACCAAAATTGGTATTGCGCGATGTGACTGTATGAAGAACATGAATAACAGTTGGTAAGATGAAAACCATGACATGCATGTCATGTAAGTCATGATTTAATTGCCACGCTCATGATGCATTCGCGGCCGCTTCGCAAGCTTGATGTAACCGAAATTGGTATTGCGCGAAGCGACTGTATGACGAAGGTAAATGAGACGTGGTAACATGAAAATCATGACATGCATGACATGCACGACATGATTTACATGTCATGCTCATGACGCACTCGTGCCGTTTCGCTTGCTTGACATACACCAAAATTGGTATTGCGCGACGCGACTGCATGACGAGCGTAAATGAGAGGTGGTAACATGATAATCATGACATGCATGAAATGTACGTCACGATTTACACGCCATGCTCATGGCGCACTCGTGGCCGTTTCGCTAGATTGATATGCACCAAAATTGGTATTGCGCGATGTGACTGTATGAAGAACATAAATAACAGGTGGTAACATGAAAACTATGACATGCATACCATGTATGTCATGGCTTACATGCCACGCTCATGGTGCATTCGCGGCCGTTTCGATAGCTTGATATACACCAAAACTGGTATTGCGCGATGTGACTGTATGATGAACATTAGTGACAGGTGGTAACATGAAAAACCATAATATGGATGTCATGTATGACATGATTTACATGCTCTACTCATGGTGCACTCGCGGCCATTTCGCTCCTTTGATATACACCAAAATTGGTATTGCGCGATGTGACTGTATGACGAACATAAATGAGAGGTCTTAACATGCGAATCATGTTATGCATGTCATGTACGGTATGATTTACATGCCACTGTCATGGTGCGCTTCCGGCCGTTTTGTTAACGTGATATACACCAAAATTTGCATGGCATAACACGAGTGCGGGATGAACATAAGCGACAGGTCATGCGTCTATATACCAGAATATGCGTTTCATTGGCATGGTGTACACTAGATTGTGCATGCATGCGTGCATGGCAAACATGCGATATATGGTGGACTAGATGCCATGGCATGAATGATTTCATTTGGCTTAAAGAGAAACAAGGCGATGCATGCAGCTCTTTGCTCGCTGTTTCGCATTACATCGATTCCCACAATGCGTGGGATCTGCCGAATTTTTTTCTTTCTCTTTATTTCTAGTGTCTCTATTTCGTATATGCTTCTATCCCTTTCTGTTTCGCGCTCTCTTTATCTTTATTTCTCTTTCTTCTCTTTCTTTCTCTCTGCGTCTTTCTCTCTCTTTCATTGTTTCTCTTTCTATATCTTTTTCTGTCTTTCTATCTCTTTATGTCTTTATTCTCATTAGATGAGTAATGGGATTTGCCCAATTTTTGTGGCACATACCCGTTGATGATGATAGTTTTGTAATAAATCGCACAAATAGCGGCCAGCTTAAACAGTCTCGCTGTGAAAAAAAAGCGACCACAATAAGCACGCAAAAACAAAGTATCGCCTATATTCCGTCGACCTCTCTTTTCATTCTTTCCTAGTTGAAATCTAGCTGCTGCGCTTCCACTTCAGTGCACACAACTAACGAAGGGCGGAGAATAGTTCCCAAGAAGGTGAAGGCAATTTGGCACAGTGTGCGTGGTCTCCGCGTTAAATTGCTCCGCTGGCTCCGTATGTTCGAAGTACCTGTCTACCGAAGCATTCTCAAGCACCTGTAAATTCTCGACTCGCTTAGAATCTTTTCCTGGTTACACACCAGTCCTCTCACCGATTCAGAACATATAGCGAATTCTGTACGGACAGGCGTGCGCCGAGAAATGGGGCTGTTAAATGATTCAGCTCCAACTGTTAGCGCTGTTGCCATGATTGCCCTACTTGAGATACTCTATGTTACGTAAGGAGCTTTGCGCTCCGTGTTCGAATTCAACGTTCACGCTCTCACATACCTTTGAGACCATAAGCCTTTCGCCTCTCCTTTTCGAACTCAAATAAAACGCGTGAATCGACCCAAAGCGTCTCTTCTTGTTTCCCCCAAACGTTAAGCACGGAGTCAAGTGCTTGCTGTTCTTCAGAAATAAAATTTGGAGGACGCTTATTTGCTTCAAGAGTAGAACGCGATAGCTTAATCGGACCGTGTTCGTATCGCCTTCCCAATCGCTAGCCTAGCTGCGCTTCTCGGTCGATACCTAAACCATGCCGCAAGGAAAGCCAAAGAATGGAGGCGCGCCGGTTCCAATATACATGCATACGGCGCGACAGAACACGGAGGAGGAGGAGGAATAAACTTTATTGCTAATAAATGGGAATGGGAATGGGGGAGCCAGGCTGGACGGGGGGCTAGATTGGGACCCAGGGAGCCGCAACACTAGCAGACCAGTCCGCCAGCCTGGTCTGTATGTGCCAGTTTGTGCTCCTTAAGGACCTTTCCCAGGCTTCTGGTGAGGGAGATGGCTGCAGGAGCTCCTCGGGGGGCGGGTTGTTGGGGCACCCCCATAATATGTGGTCTTGTCCTGCCTGTGCCACGCCACAGTTAATACACTTATGCAGGTTCTCATCTTTCATTATTGCGGCCAGCCTTCTCGGGCTAAGTATACAATGAGTCTGAGCCCTTCTTAATGTCGTTGCTTGGGCCCGGGTTAATGCTTCATCTGGCGGTGGATAAAGCCGTCTTTGTTCTCTATGCCGGCTGAGCCGGTATCTGTAGCTGAGCGCCAGGTCATTCAGGTTTGGTTCCTGGGGCCGCACCACTGCCCGGTTTATGTTTCCTCGGGCTCGACAGAACACGGAAAGCCCGCCAGTGTTTCCTTTAAGCCATCACGCGGGTTTTCTGTCAAGCAGCTGAAGAACCTCCGAGATGTGCGTACCACCGACGCTAAATGGTGTATATAAATAGCTCACCGTTAGTATGTCAGGGGATGTATGCGTGGTGGCCGAGCGGCTAAACGCACCGCGTCGCGGAGCCAGGGGTCGCAGGTTCGAATCCCCGATCCCACTCGAACTGAAGATTTGCTTATTATTTCTTTATTTGCATCTACCCGAATTTTCGATCACGGAACACGCTGATTTTTCGCTCACAACCAAAGACGCCGACGCCACCAACACCGCAATTTCTGCGAAACAAGCTCGTTAAGCTATCGCGTTAAAAGAGCAATGCCATTAGAGAAGGAGGATTACGCAATCAAAACCTACATGCTTACCTCAAACATTGGCATCATCGACGGTTTGTTAAGAGGAGCAGTGGGAAATCTACGAACAGGAATCGCTGGGTGCCTGTGCTACGCGCTTCCTGAGGTTTCACAGTAATGACGCTGCATTAAGCGCAGGATTTAAAACGACACCAATCGCTACACAAGTTTTCTTTTTAACGCAGGCACCAGTATTGTCTGCACGATGTCACGTTTTCTACCCTGGACACAGCTGAATACAGCTCTCTTGTAGGAGAGTACAAAGTACTCTTCAATTTTTCTTATTTTCATTGGAGCTATTTCATAGCTCCAATGAAAATAAGATAATAAGAGAATAAGCCTTACGGAGGACGTGATGCCAACGCCAGCATCATGCAAAGTACAGCGACGCAGTTAAAAACATATCTCTCCATGAGGTAAGGCGCAATCCTGACCAGCATGCGCGATTTCTTGACAAATAGCATTTTTGCATGTCTACTCACACCCACATTATGTGTACTCTCCTTAAAGCATATTTACGAAAGCTGGTTTGTTCTTTCTTCTTATAAGCCACCGAATAGAGAGGCGGGATCGTTGCAAGCACTGAAGAAAAAGTTGTTGTTTTTTGTTTTGTGTGTGTGTGTGTGTGTGTGTGTGTGTGTGTGTGTGTGTGCGTGTGTGCGTGTGTGCGTGTGTGCGTGTGCGTGTGCGTGTGCGTGTGCGTGTGCGTGTGTGTGTGTGTGTGTGTGTGTGTGTGTGTGTGTGTGTGTGTGTGTGTGTGTTTACAAAACACCCAGGTCCACGAAGTTGTCGCTGCATTGTATCTACCATACGGCTTCGTTTTCTACAGCTTTACTACTAATTAAGTTGCCCATCTTTTACACCTACCACACCAACAAAAACAGCGCCTCTGACGTTATTTTGTTACCTCTGAGGATGAATCGGCGAAATTCTTATCTCACTTTTGCTTTAATGAGGGATAGAAACGAAGATGAATGTTTTTCCAAGACCCGAAATGCCGCTGATGTTCCCTTTGGAATTCTAGCTTTACGTATAGCCTACAAAACCCGAAATCTGAAAGCACCACACGTAGGGCTCTATCGTTATCGGTAAACAAGGGGCCAACTTTTACAATAGAACTCGGAGCAACAGGGCGCGGGTTTGTGCGCGTGTTGTTTTGGGGCTGGTTGTTGAGTAATGTTCGGCGTACCTGAACGTCTCATCGTATACCTCAGGTCGCCTTATTTGCGCCATAAGTCAAGTATCGTTCCCAGCAACATCTCCGTGCGCTATTATTTTTAGCTGCAATCGCTGATTCGATTTGCTGTAGATATCCAACGCATGAAGGGCTGCAGAAGACGGCTCGTTATAGTTACTCTATTCGCATAAACTCAGTAAAATTGGGAGAGAAGTGACGCGAACTATATAGCTCACATTTCATGTTTTGCTCAATCACTTTTACTGGAGAGTATTTTGTAGCCGCAATGAACTACATTTTCGTAATGAAGTAACTGTTAATTGCGATTGGGTTACTTCTTTTCTCACAACACGTACAAGTCTTCAGGGCAGGCAAGAGGAAAAAAGGAGAAATGTGAGGTTCGGAAGAAAGTTGGAGGCAAGGGAAACCAATTAGCGCAGCAAGAATAGAAACACGAAAATGAAAAGATAGGCGAAGACGAGGAATAGCGCGGACAAGAGATCAATGGCGGTGGCAGCGGAGGCCAGTGTGTCGGTGCTCCGGCATCGTGGAGCCGCAGAGGGTTGCGTCATCGGCTAGGAAAGCCTGTCCTCGTCTGTCATGACGTAGGCCCTGCTGCCAGACGGATGGTGGTATTTGATTCTGGCTCCCACGCCTACGACGGCACCCACGAGACTGAATAAGAAAGCGCATCTACAGTGAGCAATAATGTCAGATGGCCACGTCGGCTAAGAAGGAGGTATACGACGGTCGTGGTCGCCCTTTAAACGTTGCGAATGAAAAGGAAGTGTGGGAGAGAGCATAAGGCGAGGGGGAAGCATGGCATAAAATGGAAGTCGGTGCGAGTTAAGAGGGCAGAGAGTTGGGCTAGTTTGTACTGTCTGACTTGATACATAACGAAAATAGCGCGCGAAAGAGGCGACGGACCAAGTATAGGAAACAAACAGGATGAGCATTGGTCATCGCCGGGTCAGGCGTCTTTTTGTGCGCTATTTCGCTACGTCTCAAGTTGGTGTGAGCCCGAGGAATAAAAGAAAAAAAGAAAAATTTATTGCGAAAAGAGGGACATACTAAGTGTTCACTTTTGTGCAGCACGAAGAATAGCACTTAAGTTGATGGTAAATTCCAGAAGAAGGCCTGAGCAGAAAGAAAACTTCAGACGTCTAATCACGTAGAAGAAAACAGCAACATCATGGCAATAAGAAAGGATAGAAGTATTGAGAATGTCACAATAAACATAATTGACTGACAAAAAAAAGTGAGGCAGGGGATTAGGAAACAGCAAAGCACAAAAGATAAGTCGGAGAAGAGAGGGTAAGAAGGAGGGAAACAGTCGAAGGAATCGAGGAAACATCAGGGCAGGATATGAATGTGTGGGTAATAAATGTACTTAGTAGGAAGGCTAGGAAAGGGGTAGGGAGGTAATATGTCTCCCTGAGGAAAAGAACAGTGGGAATGAAAACAGTTCCGGGAATAAGACTTGATGTCGCAAAGATGAATTGCCCTAATTTCGTCGCTGGCTGGCCCATGAATCATATGGAGCGGGCAGCTATTGAATTTCTACGTCCCGGCTGTCCCTTGTGTGCCCTTCTGGAAGGCCTTCCTGCAACTCAGGAATGCCGTGGCGTAAGGCTCATTTCGGTGGTCTTTCTTTCCGTGGGAACCTTTTTTGTGCGAGGCCTACGCAGTTGCAGTATCGTGGCTGTAGTGAGTCTTCTCGACACTTGGTTGCTTTGTGCTGCTTTTCTGAGACTCCTCTGTTTATTTATTCATCTCGTTTAGAGGAAAAGTTGGTCATCTACATTTGAGTACTCCCCTTCAATCACTTTATATTAACTTCTCTCGATCAGACACTGTTCGTTTTATCTGAAATACAGAAAGTGGTCTGGATATACTATCTTGAATTTTTCTCATGTGCTTAAGTAAGCACAAGTACGGTGCTTATAGTGAAGCGACCTGTGCGCACCTTACTGACTGGCACTTATAGACAGTTTTGAAAAAGATTGTCTGCACGCAAGAGTAACACACGAGCCACAACTCGCATCCAGGCTCAACAGGATATATATTGTTTAGGCCAGGCCCGCAGCCAGGAATTTTTTTCGGGGCGGGCCCACTTGCTGAAAACTTTGACTTTTTGAGAAAAACACCTATTTTTATTATTTATTTTTGGTAAAAACACATACTTCACCAAAATTTCGGGGGGGGGGGGGCTAGGGCCTCCCCCCTGGCTACGGGCCTGGTTTAGGCTATGTTTCAGGAAATGCTTTTAGTTCTTTTCTACACTCTTTCTCTGCAATATTACATTAGGTTACTTAAGACGAGAGCCATATAACTGTCAAGATAAAGTGAAATTAATTAAAGAAGTTAATTGAAAGAGCAGATGGTTTTCTTGTGAGCAGTTGGGATCGTCGCTACACCTGGTGGAGCAGATCTCAACGACGAGCTTCCTTCTGCGAGGCCTCAGAGATCCGCTTCGACAGCTCGACGAAACACAAAGATAGCACAAAGATAACACAAAGGTACACGAGGGCACACGAACGCCGACGTGCGAGGGCCACCGCCAGATACCTTATTCAATGAATGAGGTCACCTTAAATTTTACAGCCAGTTATGAACTTATGAGATCACAACAACAGTCGATTTTGGTGGCGTAATTGTCGGCCGTAGCTGCCTCCGCTGTCAATAACAACTGTCACGCGCAATGAGAAAAATAAATATCCAGGTTCAACAGGAATTCGAACCGAGGCCCTCTGCTTTGCAGTCGAGCATTCTACCACAGAGCCACGCCGGTGCTTGGAACTCCGTCGCAAAAAGACCGTATACAGGCTTCGTGTCTGGCAAGGAACCACGTTAACAGATGTAATATAGCGTGGTAGAATAGCAAAATAACAACCAGGCGTCACATAACGAGTGGGTGGTTTAAAGCTTCCCTTTCATTACAAATGGTGATGATGACGATGATGACCTTTATAAATGGCTCACACCCACTCTGGGGGATTGGCTAAGAAACGAATAATTTATAGGTAAAAGTGGTCACATGTGAAAATGAATTATAGAAATTTAGAATATATTAATATTGCTAATTTAAAAAATTCAGAATCAAAATCGGCCTGATTCAATTAAGAATTTTTGTACAGCGGAACAGACATCCCGGTGACAAAGACCTAATGAGGAGGCTCCCAAGGATAGAATATTCGAAGTAATGAAATTCAATCTAATACGATTAAACGCTGCTTTGAGAATGCTTTTCCTCAGTAAATTGAAGCGTTTAAATGATAAGAAATAATGTTCAATTGTTTCGTCCTGGTTACAAAACGAGCAAAGAGGGAAAGGAGCCAGACCAGATCTATGCATATAAAAGTTTAGTTTTGGAACGCGACATTGTAGTTTAGTAAAATTAACTTCATTTTTTTCTCGTTAAACAGAATTCCTACGCCAAGGGAACAAGAGGTGTCGATATTCGTTTAGATAAGTGATTAATGTTTTATCGGAATCTTGAATTATGGCACGCCTTCTAAATCTGTCACGAATTATGAGTGCTGATGTGGAGATAATTGATAGTATCGGACCCCTGAGAGCGGCTTTCGCTAGAGTGTCCGCCATTTCGTTCATTTTTATCCATTTGTGGCCTGGTGCCCAGATTAATCTGATTAAAGTTACATGGGAGGGAACAAGAAAATGAAAAGTACGTGATAATTGAGAATCACTATGTGCAGCGAGTGCTGAACACAAAGATAACGAATCTGTAACTATGGCCGCTCTTGAGGTTGATGGGCTCATATTTCTTCATCGTCTTCAGGCGACGCATCAACAAAGTGCAGATAGAGCCTTACAGATGTGTAGCGGGTTCCCCGCTTCTTCGCAGAATGACTACTAAGGGCCTTGTGAGTATTTTTTATACTTCTCAAAATTATGATAATTTATGGCGTAGTGGGTACCATGCCACTGCAGTTGTAGCAGCCGCCCAAAGATAGTTTACAACGTGGTCCGAAAAGGCCGCTCCTTCAGCTTTCACTGTGGCGTTGCTGCGTGTGCCGCGCAGGCCCACCATTTATTTTTTTTTTTAGACAGCCCCGAATATGTCGTTTGTTTTGGATGTTTCCAAATGAGCACCGTCACAGTAAAGTCCCCAGATTTTGAAGGAGAAAAAGGTCTACGGACTTTACGTCTGAGGTGTAAAAGCGTCACAAGCTCTTTTCCGGTTTTCTTTTTCTTCCTGGTCACTTGTCATAGCACACGTGACTTGAATATCTTCAGCTAACTCAGAATAATGTCTATGCTGTATATTTACGGGCGAAAAGATTCTGTGTGGTATCGCACACCTTCATTTCCCGTACAGTAACCTCTGTATTTGTCTTAGAGAAGTTACTGGGGAAAAAAACTATTCGTGGTAGTTTATGTGTGTTGGCATGTAGGATTATAAAGGAGAGACGATGAAAAATGAAAACTTAAGAAACGCCGACCGAAAACGAAATAGTTTTTAAATTTTAAAAGACGTCGCTGAGACGAGAACCACGATTTATAAACAAAAAGCCAGTTTTTTTTTTAAACCTTAAGTTATAGAGCGAGAAGAAAAAAAAACGTGTTGAAGAAGGGATATCTGGAATGTGATTCCTCAGCAAACGAACAGCGCGTTGGATTTTGCATATACGTTTACTGAGAGGCGCGAACAATGAGTTGGCCAATTATTGATGTACAAACTATATTTCATTAACTTTTTTTAATGGGAAAGAACGGTCGTCTGTTTAAAGGGAGAGAACGGACGCCTAAAAATGGTGATTGGTAATACGATACAGTATGCGCCAATCTCTTACAGTACCTACTATAGAGTAAGATCATCCACAGCTATTTAGTACTTCCGCCCATCTATCTTTTCGAGTTCTACAGAGCAAGCCTCCCACCAGATCGACGGATGGTACAGAGAAATTTCACTTACCTTTGAAGTGAGAGTGGGAGGACAGTGATGAACGAGATATAGATGAAGGAAAGAGCTTCGCGGAAGACGAGACGAGCCTCATATCTCGACATTGTTTTCCTGTCTAAGTGCTCGATCAACAAACTTCACCGAGCGGCTCCCTTGAAGTGTTTCCGTCTCTCCAGAAAAGATATGTTCCACGAAACGGAAGTAAACGACGATGCTAACGAGGTTATTATTCCCGTCGAGGAATCTTTCCGTTGAGACGAAAGAGCTGCTCCAACATCAAAGGGATGTTGGAGCAGCCCCGCTTTTAAGGATCACACTGGCCGGACACGCGCGTACTGTTGAAATGGTCGAGATTGCCCGTTCATATATGTCAGGCTAAGGGTGAAATAATGAAAAGCGTGCGAAGAACAAACACTCAAGTGGATTACTAATTTCAGGAACTCATTGTACCTAATAAAGTACCTTGATTTCGATAACACATGTTGAAAAGCTACAGCCTGGAGTGACGGCACATAAAATGTTTTTCTGCTGCTGGACGCCTTGTTGGAGTGCAGGATCGAGGTGCTTCAGAAATACAGTTGTTTTCATGCTGGAATGATCTTCACACTACATGTACTCGAATTTGGCTTAAATTTAAGCATAGCGAACTGCTGCTTTGCCCGACTTCTTGGCCAGGCAAATGATCGACTTGATAATGAAGCTTTCCACAGAATCAGCTAGAGTTCTAAAATTTTTGGTGCATGCTCGTTGTGTTAGCAAAAATAAAGTAAACTTGGGAATCTACATGACGTCAGTATAGGTAATGGGGATGGTGAAAGTTCTCGATAATCTACATAATTTACTTTCACTAACGTTCCTCGAGATAGCTACAAATGTGCAAGCATTTCGATAGATTCTGCAGAGAAAACAAGCTTGTTTCAGAACGGAGTTAAAATTTTACTAACGACAACTTTTGTGTGAGACGGGCGCTCAACGGTGTACAGTCTTGTAAGATGCGAGTCGCGGATGCTGATGAATGTCGAAAGCCGTCAAAGGCACCAAAAAGCGACATGCACAACTAAATGTAGGATATCTTACCCGTGCTGAACTCACACGCGCCACGCACGCTTTTTATATCGGAACATTTCCGTAGCTGAATCTCAATCATCGACAAAGAAGCCGCACAAGGCCTTTGATACGTCTGCTGGCTCCGACCAGCTGAGGCGGGAGTCATAACATGAGATCGGAGCTTCGCTCCTTATTTTACCGGCCAGGCGTCTCTACCCAGACACGCCTGTGGCTTACACGCTTATTCAGGCTTCCCAAATGAGCTCGACGGTACCTATTTCTAACGGCCATTCACAGCCTGTGAGCACGTCCAGAAATACTATAGCACATTACAACCACCTATTATTTATTTTCTCTCTCTCGCTTTCCACCCCCTATTGCCCAACCCCAGTGCAGGGTAGCATACCGGATACAAACTTCTGGTTAACCTACCTGCCTTCCTCTGCTCTTTTCTCTCTCTGACTATAGCACATCCAGTTATACTATTGTGTGATATCTGCTATTCGGGTATGCGCTGCAGTTTGCGTGGTGACTAGGAGGGTGAAAAGCAGTTCGCGTTCTGTAGCTGCCGGCCGCTTCAACGGTATAATGTGTCCTCTGTTTTCCGCCCGTCATATTTAGGGGGCGTTCACACCCATCGTTGAGGTCACCTTTTGTTGTGCGTCCAGTACGGTGAAAAGCTGCATTTTATATCAATCTGCTTCTCTCCAAAAGCACAGTGGAAGTTGTGAATCGCATAACAAAACGGCGTACGTTGACACTGCGTGCACACCGCGTGTAAGCTCCGCATTTTACAACTCAGCGGCCTTTCTTTTTCTTTTTCGCCGATTCGTTCGATGTTGTATTAGATGACATTGTTTATTTTTTCGAACTTTTTGCGCAACCTAGAATGCCAAATTTCCGAAGCGTGTTAAATCTCGTTTTTTGAAGCATGTTAGGTTTCCAAAGCTGCAGGCGCCACGCTTGATGTATTCATTGATTTATTTAATTTTCTTTTTTCTTTAGTCATTCTGTATGCGCCACAGTGTGACTCCTTTCTTGGCCACACATCCAAGAAAATGTAAGCACCGATGTGACATAATTGACACAATATCATTTAGAAAAGCTAAATTAGTGTACTATAATTTTTGGTGCATCCAGCTCTCATCATCGATCTTTATGAAATTGACATCACTTATCACCGTCGTAGTGGTGACATCGATTCCTATCCAGAACACACCTATAGAAACCAACAGTATGACGTGTTTTTCAACGCGATAGCGTTAAAGAGTTCGTTTCGCAAAAATTCCGGTGTCGGCGTCGCTGTCGTTGGTTGTGAGCAAAAAATCAGCGTTGTATGTGAGCGAAAAATCGATAAAGATGCAAATAAAATAAATAATAAAAATCTTCGGCTCGAGTGAGGACCAAACGCAGGCCTTCTGCCGGCAAGCAGGTGCTCTACCACAGAACCACGCCATTGCTTGGAACTGATTCAGAAAAAAAAAACAGTAAATGAATGTTATGTGGTGGGAGGAGTGTCCTTAACGCATGTACTATATTGCGTGGCAGAAGCGTAGAATCGCGCCAGGCGTCAAAACATGCGAACTGCGCAATGAGTTGGTGTTTTAAAGACCGAACCATTGCAAAACGCTCAGACATATTTAATCAACATTATCAGAAAAAGCATCAACAAAATGAGCAATTGAGGAGGTTCGCGTGTTGCCTTACGAACGCGTAGTGGGCCTTTCGCTGATTCGCGAAAGGAAGAATTATGGCGTAGTGTGCACCTCGCAACTGCACTTGCAGTAGGCACATTAGGTTAGCTTGAAACAGGCACTGTTACGTGTACAGACGCTCGTTTCTTTGCCGCATGGTTGAGGCATCCACCGAGAACCAAAGCTAGGCTAGCAATTGAGAAGACGATGCGCACGGGTCCCGATTACGCTATCACCTTCAACTCTTGAAGGCAAAGCTCAAGCGCCCTTCATTTCTTTTAAATTGAGGCGCAGCTTGTGAGCAGTTGAGCGCATCAACAAAAAAACCTTTACGAGCACAAGTTTGTCAACCTATGAGCTGTTCCTAATCGCAGTTGAAGACACCCACACTCCCGAAAGCTGGTGGACGCCTCATCTGTCTTTGCCTTCTCTTGAACGATCTCTGCTTGACTGCTCTTCCGTTTTACCAGAGAGACCGCCATTTCTTTTCTGTTTCAAGCAAAGCCCATTCCGTTTCCCTTTTATCTGCTGCCCATTCTTGCACTTCTCACTTGGCACGCTCTCTTTTCCATGTCGCAATGCTGCTGCTGACGTAATGTTCTCCTCTGCCGAGCTTCCCCCGTTTCTCCAATTTCGTTCAGTGCGCCGCCAAGATGCCGCCTATTTTCAGAGAACTTCGGAAACCATTCCGCTTCACCTTTTCTCCCGATCCGTGCGCTCTCGACGCACGCACAACTACCTGACCTTGCTCCTTCTTGATCGATGTGGCTTGCTGCTTCACAGTGGCAGACGTGTTCACTGTCGGAGAGCAAGTACAGGTGTTGAAGCCATCGAGCTCACGCGATCGTGCTTGCGTGCCTCAGGGCCGGGATTTTCTCGTGCATGGCTAGTTCCGTTTAATGGCATCGCACTGCAGCACACGAGAGCATGGATGAAATGGAACGATAAGAGAGGGCAACGAGAGAGAGAGGGATGCAGAATGCAAGGGAAAAAGAAGAGGTAGGTACGGTTGGCCAAACTTCACGGTGTGAGAGGGTTGGAGGATAGAAAGAGTACGTTCTGAACAAGTCGAAACCTATACTTGCGAGGGATGCCTCTTTTGTTTTTCTTTTTGATCACAGCAGAGAGAGAGAAAGAGAAGAAATAAAAGGAGGGTTTTTGCTACCCTGCAGTGGGAGAAGGGATGAAGAGGTGAAAAAAGAGAGAATAAAAGACAGAGATGAAAAGAATCACGCGAAAACTTGAGAGATCATTTAAACTCTACAGGCGGTCACCCAGACCTGTTGACTTTGGGTATTGCAGTAGCGCTTTCGTTGCCTTCTGAGCCTTCGAGGCTCATGTCCATGGTCCTAGAATCTCGGCTGCAGAAAATTGAGTCCAATTGGTTCAGAAGCATCTGGAGTGGGTATCGCTTGGTGTCATAGCGAGCGCAGCTGCACAGGACGTGGTCAATTGTCTCTTCGGTTCCGCAGGAGTATCAAGCAGAGGTGTTCATAAACACACTAGGAATGTACATGCAGACACTGTATTGGTGACCTTGGGATCTACTTCTTGTTATGTAGTCTTGTTGCTGTATATCAACATAAGCCGCGCCTCAGCGACAGCTCGTGCAGTGCTTAAGAAGCGATCGACTGTGAACTTTTGTTTCTTACAGCAAGGTGTACTTATATACAGCACCTGCCCTTGCCTACAGCTGTGATTTTGAGATGCATTCAGCTGATTTAGTTGTCCATTTTGTTACATAACCAGAATACTGCCATGATCGAGGTTTAGAACTATAATACCGCCAAGACTGCACGCAGTGATACAAAATTTAAGTGAAAGATTTCATTTGACTGGTCACGTAGTAGCATTCTAGTTCAACAGACCAGCATGAATTGTATTTTTGCTAACAGACTACGCAGCCAGAAAGTGATTGCTACAATTACATTAGCACAACAACTTTATCAAGCACATCACGAAAAACGTTCTCTAAAGATGAACGCGTAAGATTCCTGCGATGCCTCATGTTCTGGGCACTCTATATGTAACCTGTTTTTTATTCTTTTTTTTTAGTCCCCGTGGAAACAAAAGCATATTGAGCTGCGAATTGCTCGCGAAACAATGAACAAACACCGCTCCACTTAGTTTCTGTGTCCATTTTTCTTATTTCAAGTTGGCACGCGGAAACTTCCAGCTATCAAAAGCCCACAGTATTGGTTCACCTGAGCACCACGAGATAATTTACATTGAAACTGTGCTGCGAAAACTTAAGCGTCCAACGTGCGAGTTTGATGCTGTGCAGATTCGATGCATGATGTAAACCGCCTTCGCATTTCGGGAACGTCTGCTAGATTAAAAAAAATATGAAAGATAACGCATCTGTAAGCGAAACCGCGGCTGTAACTGACGCTTGCGCTAGGAAGGCTGACCCGCGTTGCCGGAATTTAACTACTGCAACCAAAACCAAAATAATAGTTCGTTTGCAGCTACATGTGCCAGAAAGCCTTCACAGATGATGCTTTTACAGAATCTTACCTTCCGTTTCCTTTTCCTCCGCTTAGTTAAAAGAAACAAAATGTTACCGGATGCACTTAGGAGCTTTATTTAACCGCGTCAATCAATATAAGTATATGCAGCATATATCCTAGTAGGGTGAAATATGTCTGATTGCCGCACCGTCTGTATCTTCTATTCTGTATTTCCTGCACCACATCGCGCTGTTCCTCAGTCCCAACTTTGCTTCAGTTCCACTGTGGCCCTTGGATTGTTGTCCACTACCTACGCAAACGCAGTGGTACAGGACTGCAAGGAAACACAGATTCCTGATTGAAGAAAAATGTAGCCAGAGGCGCCGATGGGAACCTTCACGCGTACCCTATGTTTCAGTGCCTTATTTTTTGGAACGAAATAGCATAGAAGAAGTGCTGGTGTGGACGCACCTAGAAGAAGAAGACTAAGAAAGAAAAATATGCACAGGGAACTTGTATTTCATTCTCTTTAAGTCGAGCAGCGCGTACCAACGACGATGTGCTTCGAAAGTAAACGCTGCACGTATTGTGCCCGTTCTTACTGTCTGCAGCCGAAGAATTTGAGTCTGAGCGAATACTAACAATACATGGCGTGAAGGGAAAATTTAGGTGTACAACACACGTTTGAAAGAGAAGGAGGGCACAGGTGTTTATTTTTTGTTCAAGTGCATAGTCGGGACGCTTCGCGAATTTCAATTGTCGACATCGTCAGAAACCGAAAGCGACCGGTGTAGTAGCTTTTACATTGAAAAGAGTCATACTGGCAGAGTCGAAGCGCAAATTTTCGAGGCACGTTTCTACCATTTCGCCATGCACCTATTGCTACTGGCGATAGCGATGCGTGTTGCTATGCCGGGATTCTCTCTACTCGCTACCAGCACTTCCCATTTGTGGGGTAAACATCGAGTTGCCGGATATCTGTCACTGAGTTTGGTATGCGAAGTATAGCATGCCTTCGCATAACCTGTAAGGCTCTACGGTTGCCTTTTAGATGCGAAGCATCTTATGGCGGAGTTCAAACCGGTGGTGGTGGTGGTGGTGTGTGGCGCGACCATCCTTACTGCGGATGCGCAAACCCTCTCCACACACCTCCTCTCCATTTCCCCTTTCCCCTGCCCTCTCCACTTCCCCTCTTCCCTCCCCCTCTACAACGCGGGCTCGACATGCCGAAATGCTGCATCGCATCGCCTCATGGTCCCCTTTAGCGGGAGATGGTGTGATTTCTCTTTCCCGCTCTACGAATGGAACCGCTGCAGTGGACAAAAGAAAATAATCACTTAAAGGAGGCCAAGATTCTCGAGTGCTTGCAGGATAACTGTGAAAGAATGCAAGAACGCGCGCCCTCAACCGTGTTTGTGCGGATGACGACACGACGAAAGCCTTAAAATAGTGTCGTCAGAGGCGGAGCATGATGCCGCCTACACGGCTACATTTGTCGCTTACGTAATTCTGTATGATGATGCAAAATGCTGCCTAAAAATGTTTTTCTGGCTAAGCAAAGCACGGAGTTGGAAGATTGCACCTTTCTATGCTCGAACACTTGCGCCATCCCACTCTAAAAACAGTTTACACCCCTTGGGGAGTCTTTTTTTCCCACGACAATGAATCTTCACCTGGCTCGCTTGCGTTTTCCTTTGTGAAAACTTAGCACTTTCCACATTCCTGTCAAAACTACAATGTCACACTGATGACGCGCACGCCATTCGTTACCCGAAAGTACCGGGACCCCAGCGTTACAACAAGGACATGAAAGAAAGACGACGAATATTTTTATGGGTCTGACAGACACCTTAAAGGATACATCCGCTTTATAGTGTTCCAAAAATTTACAGGACGCGATAGAAAATTAATAACGTGGGAAAAGTAAGCTTTGTTTTCCGTGAAGCGCTTCGGAGACGCGTGGAGTGCCACCCTTACCGTCTTAGAGCATGTGGTACAGTTGTGAGCACGCTTAGCGTGAACAGAGGACCTCGTGCAGCATGGTGCTATCAGCGACGTCTACCTAAAGAAGCGACAGACTCGGCACATGCGTTGTGCGGTTAGCGGCAGGACTATTTAACCTTCGCACGCAGCGCGTCATCTGAGCGCACCTTCGTCGAAAGCGCTCATCGATGACGCGATGCGCACGATAGTAAATAACCATGCCGCAAACGAACTGCGCATGTGCCGAGCCTCGCGCAGGTATAAGAAGGCGCCGCTGCTAGCACCGTGCGGCACGTAACCCTGTGTTCACGCTAAGCATGCTCACGACTGTACGTTGAAGGAAGCGCAGACATAATCTCGATCTGTTTTAAACGAAAAGTTAACCTGTCTTTTTCTGATAGTCGCTGGCGCTACCGACTTCCTCATGTTAAGCGAGTTATCCTAAAGTAGCAATTAGTTTAGCAAATGTGCCTTCAAGGAATAGATCTAATGCGAAAGAAAATTAGCGTGTGAGTTTGCAGATAAAAGAACACGATTTCGCCTATACGCCGCTCCCAATATTACATTTGCTTTTCCGTACTGTGCACCCAGTTATTAACATCGAAAACCAAATATACCACTACGACCCTCCCACTTCTCTCGGGGCCCCATCTGTTCATTGATTCTTTCGGCGCAACCTGTGACACCATGTGCAAGATTTCCAAGTTCTGGCTTCAATGCCAGTAAATGAAGCGCGATAGATTCCCTGCCATCATCAGAAGAGACACGTCTCTTCTTCGCGCCACTCGATGATTTCCTTTAGAAGGTGCCGCCATGAAAATGTTGACCCATCGTTCACATTCTCGTCGCTTCGCACCTTTTTTTGTTTTGTTTTTTATTTTCCCTCGCGCTCCTCAGCACTTTGCAGCGGCGATGTTTCGTAAGAACACGACGACTCCTCCCTCGCCTTTGTGAGTGCACGCACGTGCGAAATCTGTTCTTTCTCAGCGACTAAGGCGCTCTTCGCTCTTCGAAAGCGATCCTGCGGAGCAACGCTTTCACGAGTCATCTAGCACTACCCACCGACTCCCACCCCGTTATTTACTATCTGCTTGCCTATTTTGTACTTTTTTGCTCTGTCGTGCGCGCTTTTTCCCTTGCTTTTATTGCCTCACTGTACTTGAAGCTCGGATTCGTCTTCTCTCTCTTCGCAACTTCTTAAGCTCCCCATTGTCGACTCATGCACGTACACACACACACACGTGTAGAAGTATAGAATGCGCCTGTTATAGTGCATCGATTGTGTCGTCATCGCAGCAATACTGTTTTCTAGCCGCTCCGCACTGGTGTGAGGGCTGAACCTTTCAAAAGCCATCCAGCTATGCTCCGCTTGCTGAAATATCTCATCTTTCTTCGCTCACTAGTGGGTATCTGGTAAACGATGCAACGGGACTTTTTGATTTCTCAGACACTCAAATCAAACACTTTCAAATCAAACAGCCCGATGCATCGGGCTTTCTTTGAAGGTTTATTAGTAAGCATTTGAACTATGGTTTCAGCTACAGCGTTTACTGAGAGCACGAGTAGTTCGTGTTCTTTTTATCAACTTGATCAATATTAACGATTGCGTAATACAAAAAAGTGGTCGAAGTCGGGATCGCTTTCAAACCAACATTTTGACAAGGGGATCTACTTTTGTCTAAACACGTTCTTGTTCTCACAGATATGAATCTCGTTAATAGCCGCTGGTCGCTCATTGTATTGACTACATGTATATATATGTAGATGTATGGCAGAATGTGCATCCTAGGCCTACGGCAATGTTTCTTCTACGGCTTCGTTGCCGCTGTATCGTATCTCATATTACAGGTTCCTTCGGCTTCTGTTAAGCGTGATTTGCCTATAATATATTCTTGCATACAAGCAAGCGTACTTCAGGCAACCTTTTATGTCAGCTGTGTTCTCACTGGTGCCGGTGCTATAGGTAGTATTACTATCAATGACAACCTACTATGGTGTTACTGCTGCGTGGTGGCACCAATGATACCGGTACCAGCGGTACTGGACCGTGCTTACATCACGAGACGTTGGTACCGGTGGTGAATTTGCATTTGCCGCATCATTTTCGACAAGGGAATCTATCTTTGTTTAAGCAAGTTCTTACCCTTAGAGATATGAATCTGGTTAATAGCCTCTAGTTGGTCGTTGTATTGGCTGCATATGCATTTATGTAGATGATGGCAGATTATGTATCTTAGGCCTACGGCGATGTTTCTAACAGCGATGCTGTTTAAACTATCTGTAACTTGTGCTCCGTCGTACAAAACTCCACAGGTGGGTATGCGCCACAGGAATTGAGCAAGCCCCACAACCGAGTACAGCAAGGGCAAGCGTTAAATTAAAACTCTGCTCGGCGAAGTGGAGCACGTGAAACACGTGAAAGAGAGAGAGAGAGAAAGAGAGAGAAAGTGATAGAAAGAAATAGAGAGAGAGAGAGAGAGAGAGAAAGGGAAGAAATATATACAGAGAGAAATAAAGAAATAGAAGAAAGAAAAAAATAAAGAGAAACAAGGAAGGCCACCAAGCTCCCTTCAGGCTTGGCACCACTAGTGTAAAGCTGCCATAGCTTTTTTTTTTTTTTCTTTACGGCTTCGTTGTAAAGTTTAGGTTCCTTAGGTTATTGTAAAGCGTGCTTTGCCTGCACTATATATCGGCCTACGAGGAAGCCTACTTTAGGCAACCGTTAACGAGCCAAACATCAGGCATATTTATCTCACTCGCTCTCTGTCCTCTTTCCGACCCCTATTTCGCCACCCCTGTGCAGGGTAGCAAACCGGTTGTTACTACCAAGGTAACATCCCTGCCTTTTCCTTTTCATCTATTTCTTTCTCTCATTGCGTCAACTAAACCCCTCACTGCAACTCCGATCTCCATCCGGCCATCATCGACGCGAAGCTAGCTTCGCTTCTCTATCGCCGTGCCCCTGCTATCGATGGTATGGCTGTCAACTACAACATACTGTGCCGGTACTGCTGTGCGGTGGCGCCAGTGATATCGGTAGCCGCGGTACCGCGTGGGGCTCACATCATTAGCACTGGCCATGGTAACGCTTTTGCACATGCTACCCTAATATGGAGGAGAGATGAGCGACGAGAAAGGATCTTGAAAAAGATCTTGAAGAAAACAAAAGGGCGTAAATAAACTATATGAACCAATGTATAGTTCATGCTTACGAGAATTAGTCTCCCTTATCAATTACTGGAACGCAGAAACCGAAATAGCGACTTCACCGACTTTTGCTGTGACGATCGTGCAGGGCGGTACCGAACGTATAGTCCGCTCCTATAGAGACCAGTAATCTGGGCAAGTGAACTTGGTGGTGAGCAACAGCCCTTGTGCGCTGCAGCGAGAAGAATGGCAACGAACACGTATCATGTCCTTTTTTTCCCTCGTGCTTGGTATGTATAACAAAGGGCAGCCATCTACTTTTCAAAGCTAGTCGCCGGGTCTGTTGCTGGCACATGAAGCGAACCGCGAACTACAGTGCACTTCTTGAGGCGCAGCAGCATAGTATGGCACGCATTCACTCTCTTTTCCTCATTTCATTTCCCATGGTGTAGAGTAGCAAAATTAATCGTTTCTTAGCTTTCTTTCACATTTCTGTCCAGGATCTAATTCTCTCGCTTTCTTGTACGTCGCTCGAAGAGGAGGGGATTTGTTTTACTGCGACATCATTAATTACAGTTATGATAGCATATAACACCAAATTGGGAAATCGCGTCAAATAGAGCACCACCGACATAGCCGAAAGGAGAGTACTCCAGGAGCACGCGAAAGGGCGGAGCACTTACTTTGCTGCTCGACTAAGCACATCTCGGTTGTCCACTGTCTCCGGCTAATTAATACACCAGATTGCTGCATTCCCAATCCTTGTCTCCTGACCTCGGGACTTGTCCGGACTAGACCTCTGTTAGCGGCTGGCCTCTTCCTGGTAACAGTAGATGCTCTAAGACACCTTTTCTTTAGTCGATTTCGTGGAGTCTGCTTTTTTCGTGTGAGGCGCTTTAGTTTCACGCGAGAGGTGTGCCCGTCTATGTAATGCAACAGCAAGCGCTATGGAGGTGGACATCCGCAAGAGTGAAATGAGGAAGGTATGTGGCTTTCTATGGTCTTTCACACTTTTACTTTCTACTCTGACAAGTGTAGTAACCTTCTCGCTGACGCTAGTGGTTGCAAAGACGAATTAGGCTATTAACCTATGTTTAACCATTAGAAACTTCGAACTCAGAAGCTGCACATGACTGCCTTTTTAGGCTGCTACCACGGAAGGCGATTACTTTAGCACTGTCATGCGCAATTACAGCTTCATGCCTTTGTTAACTGCATGCAGATACACGTCCATTGCCCTCTGGTTTATCTCTGCAATAACAATGACAGTTTATTTGTGTCAAATTACAGCTTTGAACCTGTTAAAAAAGCAAAGCAAGTGTGTCGGAACATCGATCTGCTGTGTTCAGTTAAATATGATATAGAAATTTTCAAGAGCAAACAACAATTTATTGAGCCCTCCGTGAAAGCGAGCGCGACAGCTCGCGGAGTCGCTGCGATGCGAGAAAGCTTGCGAGAAAACGTGCGATGCGTCGCATTTCGTAAAAGCCGGAATGACAATTTCGAGTGCCTTCAAACAACTGCACGCATCTTCTTTAGCGGCAGATCTACGTGCCTGGGGAGTGCGGGTGATTACATTTTTATTCCGGAGAAGAAAAACGAACTCCGGCCGGGATGTCGTGGCATGTTATCCATGAACGTGCAGTCCACCTCCGAGTTGGGCGACAAGAACTTCAGCCGGGTTGTCGTAGAACGTTATCAAAATTTCATGCATAAGCGCTCAGAACGTCTCCGAAGTTTAGTGTAGGCGGGGGGAGGGCGTAAGAAATATGTCGAACTCGTGATTTTCCCGCGGGTAGTAAACTCGCACCGGTACGCTTTCAAACCGTCGTACTTAATTTGGAGTTGAATCCGCATCAAGTCGAAGAAACAGCCAAAGCCAGTGGATGTCGCGCGCATCTTCAAAACGAAAGAGGAAGGCTGGGGAGTCACAACATACTCTCCCGCTCCCGCCGTCAGGGAGGCAGTTAACGGCGACTTCTAATAGCGGAAGTCATCAGCTTCCTGCCATTCTAAGCGCGCTTAACCCTTCGCCTTCGCCTTTCTTCCTGTCCCCGTTCTCGTCCAGGGCTTTCCGCACTCTTGCTTTCATTTAGCCGCGTGTCGTACTTTCTTTTTCTGTTTTTATTCCTTGCACATGCCTTCCATAACCCTTTCGCCGTTTTCGTGTGCCGCCTTTTTTCTTTCAGGCTCGGCGTCAGAGGTGGCACTTTTCGATTTAAACGAAGAAATGTAAAAAGTACGTTGCTCTTGTTTTCTCCGCATTAAAGTTTCAAGAGTATCGCCGGAAATGTTAAAAGAAAGAAAGAAAGAAAGAAAGAAAGAAAGAAAGAAAGAAAGAAAGAAAGAAAGAAAGAAAGAAAGAAAGAAAGAAAGAAAGAAAGAAAGAAAGAAAGAAAGAAAGAAAGAAAGAAAGAAAGAAAGAAAGAAACGGAAACGCTGGGAGATTAAATTAGGCTGGTCTGGTTTGCCATTGCACTCTCGGCAAACAAGGAGGGCACATTTAAAACTAATAGAAATTATAATTAATTGCACATACCCATTGCAACTGTCCCGAAAAACCCCAGTAAGAGTGTCGTACATTCAAACTGACTTCACTATGTAGTTAGACGCGTTAGTGGTCGCTTACGTAGTGTGAATGCCTCGATCGGTGTGCACGAATCCGATCATGTATGTCATCCACGTGATAACACATATTAAATCTGTGCATATCCAGGCGTCACCACCGTGGGATGGTGCTGAGAAAGGAGACACAAAAGCGCCGACTCACTATCAGTTTGTTGCAGTATTTAAGCGTTGTCATACTTCTTCTCAATCACCATGCAAGTCATGAATAGCAGAGGATATCATAAGTATACCGCGTCGGTCACAGCAGAATCTATGCTCATGGCTATGCAGATAAGACCGTACGATCTGCCTATGATGACATCCCTTTCTAAAGTTGCACAAATATCAAGAACCACCGAATCACAAGGGATTACTCGCTAACGCGCAAGCTTCCATTTGCACCATAGAACTCGACTGAATTCGCCGATGTCCATCTCCGTAGCTAAGATTCGACTCCACAACTTATTCTTGAACCAGAAATATCACGAGCCCAGCAGGCGCTTATGTGCTGCCTGGGGCTTGGCGCGGCATCCACGAACGTATACAGATTTCGAATCAAAGTGACAAATAAATTTAGGTGCGCCACAACTGTGGTTGCGATAAACGATTGCTCATCTCGTCTGTGAATATTTTCTCGTTCTCTGACGAACCTCAGTTAACAAGGTCAAAATACATTCTCGCTCACCAGAGCGGCCCGAGACAGACATACGGCGCTCCTCACAAATCCTTAGATAGCAACGACGCCATAGACCTAATGATGATCCAAGTGAACGTCTACAGAAATACATCGAGGTTGTATAAAATCCATCCTGCGCTGTGCCAGGACATCTGTTCGTGGTGTGGCGGCAGGTCTTCGCTATTTCACATTCATGGGGGTATTAACCAAAACGAGTAGGTCTGGATACATTTTTAAACCACGGCACAGGCTTACCAAAAATCACTTGGAGGCACATCTCACCAGCTCGCCCGGATATGCAATCCGCGCTCCTTGATCACGTTTACCGAACGGCAGAAGTCAGTGGAGCCCAGGGCCCAGAGCACCACCGAGTTAGCTCTTGAATTCCCATTTACCCCTTCCCCAAAACAAAGTTTATTCTCTCTCTCTCAGTCGTTACAATGCCCTGAGCAAACAACTTTGTACCACTTTACAAAGGCTTGAAAAACGTTATTTGTCAGAAACCAGGAAATAGTTGAGACGCTGCTCCAGTCCATCATCTGCGCTGAATGCGTTCGTCGCATCGTAATGTTTTTTGTTTGTTTGTTTTTTTAAAAAGATATTTCGACCGATAGATTTACTTTGAGAAGAGCCACGCACTGTAACCTCTTCATGTATGCACTTCTAACCATTTAGTGGTGTTTAACCACACTACTAATTGCCTTCAGCGTACACATCGTGCATTATCAAGGTTAAAGGCAAGAATAATTAAGTGCAAAACAAAGAGCAAACTGAGAAGACAATGATAACTGTGAAAATACGTAGACATATGAACATCTGTGGAGTAAATATCAATTCATAATACTAAAAAATTGCTCTGATACAAAATGATCTATTTCTTCTATTATACCTATTCTTCAATTACGTATTACACTTGCTTAATTTGTCGGTCATTCGATGTGGTGTTTTCTTTATGCTGAACTTTTGTCTGTTGCCTGCTGCTTTTGTTTCCTATTCGCTAATCATTGCTCATGGTTATTTTACCTTATGTATTTCTCTATGCCCCTGGTATACTAAATTACAGAGCTTCTTGAACAAACAAAATACGGTTTGATTAATATTCTATCAGCTCGCATTCTCAGAATTAAAAAATCTCTCATGACGACAGTTATTAATATAGACTGTATCTTAGGAGGAACAAGCCGGATAAATGACGAAGTTTGAGGTGTAATTCTGGCACCTTTTAAAAATTCTAATTGTCTATAAAGGTTACAAAACTATTCTTCAAGTATTGAAATAAATTTCAGAATTTCCAGTGGCGCACGGCAATCTGTATTTACAAAGTGGCTCTGAACAAGTCCCTGAAAATGAGGTGACAGGAAGAATGTTTTACGTATATTTCCCAAGGTTCGAAGAAATTGATTCCAGGGGACACCCCTGAGAACAAACAGCCGGACTAGTAAATATGAGTGTGAAGCAATATCGTCACCAAAGCCCCCCCCCCTTTTTTTTTCTCCAACTTTTTATCCAGGAGAAGCGGATGAAATATATATGAAGTAGAAGTGTAGAAGGTTCTCAGTGAACTATATTAAATTGAAAGATACCTTGCCTGTATGGAGTCGAAACGTTCGTTTTATATTTACTGCTATCTCAAAATAGCGTTCGCGATCTGTGTGTAACGCGTAAGCTAGTTTTCGATACATACCTTAGATCGAATACCTTAGATCGAATACCTTAATTTCGAATACCTTAGATCGGATGCCCGAATTGGAACAGAAATTGTAGATTGAAACAGCTTCTGTTTTCTTTAACCCCTATTTCAGTATCACATTGATATTTGAATCTTCGATGTGAAGAATGAGCTTCCGAAACACAAGTGGATTGTTCACTTAGGCACACGTAGTATGCAGACGCAAAAGCAAAAAGAGGTCACGTGACTGCACTGAACTTCTCCACTCCTTTTTTTCTTGGATGTGTGTACACCAATAAGGCGTATGAAATAGACTTCATTTATAAACGCAAGGAAAATGTCGCTAGATTTATGTGTTTCCTTACAACAAAAACGACAACAAATTAGGTTAATCAACAATTTCAATGTTGATGCATATCCTATTTCAGGATTTATAAAGGTGTTCACAGTGCCGTCAGATGAATTGCGTAGACCCTTTAAAAAGATGGTGAAACGGCATAACCGTCGCGCAAAAAAAAAGTGGCACACCCCGTAATTTGAATGTGCACAGTACAGAACAACCGCGCTCAATTACCGAGCCGCGTGTCAAAGAACATAATGTATAGTCTAATTTGCACGACACTTTTTTTACCCGAGTTTATGTCGGATTTGAAGTTCTTTCTCCCCATGATATTTTTATTTTATACCTAACGCGGGAAAGAATGGATTCACTGGGGAACGATAATAAAATTCAGAAGCCCGGGCGATTTAAATTTTATTGTCGAGCGAGTTAATTTGCATTTAAACGAAGTAGAAACCTCGGCGGCGCTTTCCGAGCACTGTGCTCTATCTGTTTACTTTCTTGGTGCCATTTTAACCGTCAGAATAACACAAATGTGGACCAGTACGTTGTGCTCTCACAAGTGTTTTTTTAGGCGGTGCAGTTAGTGCAATCTAAATTTGATCAAGCTAAAATAATGTTTCACTCTCGCTACGTACGTATGTCTCAGCGTCATCGAATATAAAAGGCTTCGAGGTGGTCGTCTTATAACCAAGTTCTATTTGCGAACCTTCTCGGACGTTGCTAAGTGTGACATTCTGTTGCGTGCTGCTGCTGTCCTTGCGAATAGATCACGCACAAGACAGCAGCCACAAAACGAATCGCCATCCCCATAACTCGCATAACGTCCATAAATTTATGATGTTTAGTGGCTAATTTTTCTACGGAATCACGGAAGGAAGCGCCAAACAGCATCTTTGTATCACCACTGCGACAAGCCGATTTAGTCATCGGGCAAGGAACTACGGCTGTTTCCAATACCTCACCGGCTGCATGGGAACAGTTCCGATTTTCGCGTTGAATCAGCAGATAATGCCGCCACAACACACCACAATCGCTTTCCTACCATTTAATCCCATCTATATTCCCTTGATTTAGCATGTTTTTTTCTTGCAAACCTCTGCAGGGACGTTACGCGTTCGCGGCAAACAATGCAACTGGTTGGCCAAGTTTTCACCGATCTGCGTGTGGCGGACCTCAGGGGTTTCGCGCTCACAACCGAACGTCTATCAAAACAATGTGTGTGCGCATGCGATGGTGAATGTGTGCGTGCCAGCTTGTATGTTTGGAAGTTTGAGAGTGTTTAGGGGAGAGAGAGAGAGGGACAGGACTTACTGTACGGAGTATAGTCACGGGAACTGGACATATGCAGACAAGCATGACTCCAAGACGTATATGCGCAGGACGTGCCGGCTCAATATTTCACTGCAGAACCGCTTTCCAGAGGAAGAGGTTTCTCGTGGGAGACCTCCGCGCCTATTCGGCCAGTACTGCTCGACATCTCGGCATCTCTCGGCGGAGGCATCAATCTCTGCGAGCGCCATGCAGAGCTATAAAGCGAACCCTTCTCCATCTCGTTCCTGCTGTGAAGCCCGGATAGCGTCGTTTCATCGTTGAAATATGCACGATGGTGTTTATGACGTAGCGTACGTAACGGCCCATGAGACGCCAGTGGCGTCTTTTTCGACATATTTTTTTAAAATGCAATTTATTATGTCTATCGCTGCCTTCGAGTATACTCTAAACTCTAGAGAGTGTTTTGTCCCTAAAGGTACCATGCCATCGAATATATCGAATATGCACCGAGCAAGGAAGGAACGAGAGATATAAAAAGTCACAGTTTCGCCGCAAGGGCGAAGCAATGAATGCGATAGCAAGAAACTAATGCTATACGAAGTGAGGCTCGCCAATGGATACTCTCAGTTTGAACAGCGCTCCTGTTGCAAAGGCGGCCGAAGCAGCGAAGGAAACTAGCATGCTTCAAGTGTCGAGCTGTGACACTTGATAGTTCGCGCTCATCGTCTGTTTGTTCGTTTAGCGGCGTCCCTTGAGATCGAGTGACTTTCGTACGCTCCGTAACAAGAGCGCGGATACCACGGTGAAAGCTCGAAACAACCCTCTTCCCCTCACCACCAGAAAACCGCGCGAGCAGACAGCGGAAGGGCGAGGTTCTCCCTGCGCAATAAGAAGAAGCGAGCGAGCTCGCCGACGACTTTTAAATGCGCCCGTCGTGCTCCGAACGCCATCTCGCTGGTAATGAAGAAACGCTTATAAGCGCCGGCCGTCTCTGAGTACGTCCAGCGATAAAGAGTGTGTATATAACGCTCGCCGTTAGCTACGTGGAGGATCTGCGTTTCCTGGCGTAGTGGTTAGCGCCACTCGCTGCGGAGCAAGATGTCCCTGGTTCGATTCCGCGCTTCGGAAGCATTTTTCTGAATTATTTTTCTTTGGGGCTTATATATATATATATATATATATATATATATATATATATATATATATATATATATATATATATATATATATATATATATACTTATACATATACGGTGCATGACGGCGACGGCGACGGCAAAATTCAGCCGGGACTGTCCATATAATTGCTATCGCAATAATAGATAGAGAGATCTCGTGCACGGAGACGTTTGACAAAGGTAGGGTTCCAGCCTGATTCTCAAGTTAGGCGAATAAAGTGCAGCCATTGATTGCCGCGCATGTTAGTCCGAGCTTTTGGTCTTATTTCCTGTTGTAACAATATACGCATATATATATTCAACGTTGAGTTCATGTGTTCTCCTGTGAGGTGTGAATTTCCTGTAAGCGATCGCACTCTTCAATTAACTAACGTTTATTGCACCTTCAGCTAGTTCTAGCCTTGAACGCAGCAATATATGGGGAAAAGAAATATCGCGCCGAATTTTCTCTGTACCAAACAGCGACGATTCACTGTCTGGCAGTGGAATGCAATGGTGCCTGTCTTTCATTAATGCACTCTTATGCGTGGTTTAGGTGGCCATATCAACGCTCAAACATTGAGCGTTGTCTTGCCTAATTTTGTCGAAAACATTGCCGGGCGTTAAGAATTTTTAGCACACGAGCTATCCTTAAAAGAAGCATTAGAATGTTATCTTTATATCTATGGGGTTTAACGAATTTTCTGCTTACGTTTCGGTACATAACATCATTAGTAATGCTGTATGGATTTTATATGGAGATCTTTTTTTTTCACTTTGTAAGGCCTTGGAGAAAACTAAGGATGCCCGTTTTACCAGTACTTGCTAATCGTCTAGTCGCAATATTTGTCTTAGAATTCAACAGCTCTTAATAGAGGTGTGCTGAGCGATGACACAAAACCGAACAAATAATCGTACTTTCACTCAGACGCCACGACTGATTAGTTGCTTACTTGATTACACACAAGACATCGTTTACACATGAGAAAACCAGACGTAAGTCATACGAACAATAATAATAAAAAATATGAGCATGGAAAAATACTGTGTAACGAGACTTGCTTTAAACAAACTACACGCCAAAGAAGGGAACCGCGCGTCGGTAAACTAATCCTCTTCCCCGTAGTTTGGCCTGGCCGCACAAAAGGCAGCAGGTTGTTATGTCACATTCCGAGCTATAGATATGTATGTAGAAACGTGCCCAGTTAATTTCCTTTCCCTACTATCCTCTGCTAGCTTCAACACTAGCTAAGGAGGGAAGGTGTTTGAGGTTCGAATCGGCGCCCCTCGATGACTCGAGTGCACGGTGGCAGCGCGAAGGAAGAGCCGTTGTCCAGTGAAGAGACGCTTTATTGCCACGCTCAGGCGTCTGCCCGGGTCCAAGCTCGAACCTCCGCTCTCCTCTCACATCCAAAACAGCCTCTTTTCAACGTTCAGTTAGACAAAGAGTCCCTCAACAAACCAATCACACTTGGGGGTTGGCATCACCACAACCAATGGCACAAACACTTTCATGACAGACACGGCATTGGTCTAACGTACGACACAATCTACAACACGCGAGGGGATAGGTTCACTGCGCAACACGTGTCATCTCACTCTCCCCTACGTTATAGTCTGAGCATGCCCCTGACGTCCGCCAGCGCCGAAAGCTCGGCTCGGGCTCAACCGGCCCGCGTACCAACGTCTCTTTCAAGAAGCCGCCACACAAGCAGCCAGAAATTTCCCAGGCCCTGGCCACTGGTGAAATGTGTACGCGATAGTGCGTTGCTCGCCAGTCTAATGACACTCGGTCATTACATGCAGCTGGGGGCCGGTTCACCTAAACGCTCCGAGTGCCGTAATTACGACCAGACGGCGGTTGTACACAAAGACATCCCCCGGTCGCATCCGGCCAAGCGGTCGCAAGAACAATTCCTCGCGTTCCCTTTTGCGGCACCGACACGTGTTTCTTGTTAGCGGCAGGTTCTCCGAACGGCAGCGCAGGTAAACGCTCATAGGGGCGCGTGCGGATGCCAAACAATAACTGAACCCAGGCGGCCGTGTCTCGCGTCGTCCCACCGGCGCGACGGTCTTCCCGTTCAGCTTTTGCCTCCTCCCTTTTGTTACAAGCAAGGAGGCGGCTTTGGCGGCCCTGCGCTTTGACGGCGTCACCACAGAGTCGCCTTTCTTTCCCAGAGCGGGGCCTTCCGCGTATTCTCTTTGCGGCGCCGACACGTGTTCAGACAGCAGCGCGGCAACGTGGGTATCTCTCTGCGCTGCGCAGAGTTCGTACACTGAACCACACAACAACACGCCAACTCTGCATGCCTCAGACTGACTTGCCCAATATAATCCGGTGGTACAGTGCAAGGTACAAGTCTGGGTGAGCGTGTTGGGCTCATGGGAATAGAAGCGGAAAGAAGGGAGTCCAGATAAATTCGCGGGGAATACGAGAAGGAACGCTGATGGTATTGGAATGAGATCGCAGTTGCGTTCAGTAAATCAAAGCAGCAACAATGAATAAAATGTGGGCAGTGTTTCAAAAGAGGAACAGTGGCTGGCGACTGCTCGCAAGTTCAACACTTAGTTGATAGTCTAGCTTTTCCAGAGAAAGTGAAGAAACATATGGTAGCAGGGCCTCTAGATAAACACGATTTCTTGAGCAGTTATAAGCTTAAGCAGCACCAGCGTCCGCAAAACACGAACAAAAGTGACGAATGCCGGATGAGTATACCCGGCCTTTTTTGTAGTGCGGTGGACCAAAAAGGCATCCTGGAGTGTCTGCCTTCTAAGCGGATCACGCGGGGTGAGCGGCTGATCCGGATCTCTTCGCACTGATCGGGTGGCCTCGATGTGCGACTTCAGACGACGAGCATGACAACATAAACGTCGCCTCGGAATTCAGTGGTGCGAAAAAAGCCGAAAGCTTTATTCGGTCTCGGTCCCTTTCTGTCTTTCTGAGCGCAGCTGGAGTTGGGGTCTGTTTCCTTACAGCGCATGTCGGAGAGCCACATTTGCACCTTGCTTTTTTGTTCCTGCGTCAGGTTTGTAATGCTGAGCCTCGTCCTAATACCCACTTCTACTTCCTAATTGTTGCCTCTCGATGTACAATGTAAAAGCTATTAAAGCTTCGAATTATGAGGATTCCCTTGGCGAGTCCGTTTACGTTTTCCTGATGTGACAGGCGATATTTAAAAAAAACAAAAAAAGAAAACAGATCCAGTGTTTTTTGTCGCCGTTGAACAAACACACATTTTCTCTTTTCTTTTTGTTCTCCCCCTTTTTTACGCGTTTACGTGTAAGGTGTGTGTCCTGAGTGGTGTGTCCTGAGTCCACTCATTTTCTTATGCTTTCAATACAGTAATTTTTCGCAGCAGCTGAGCTATGTATTAATAACCACAGAGAACCTGTCTAGATTATTATCATCCGGTTCGGGTTAGATTAAAAAATAGGTATAAATAGGCGTGCCCTCACTTCTGCCGAAGTGCCACTCCTGTCGGTCCTCGTCAAAAGGGCGTCTTCCTGGCCTCCCTATGTATGTATTTAACTTTGTCTTTCGTCGGGATTATCCAAAGCTGATGAGAGGCTCCCGTGCCGCCTGTGGCTTGGAGTGGCCTTCACAAATGCCTGTTCATTTCGGATCGGAACGGCCAAGAGCCCGACAAGCAACAACTCGAGCTGCGAGGAAACAATCACCAATCTTCCATATGAGTGTCCCCGCTTCAGCGCGAACAAAAAAATAACTTTCAACGGTGGTAAATGAGCTTGACATTCGCCCATTGTCGGAGGAAAGGGTCTTGAAACACTGGCCGAGGCAGTATTCAGCACAGAAGGTGCTTGTAGCGTAGTTTCGTTTCTTGCGGACTACTGGTCTTGGAGACAGAGTTTAAGCAGTGTCACACTTCTCTCCTTGTTTTTCCCCCTTTTTCGTGACATCTCTTTCCTATTGTCTTTTATTCCCTTTAGCCCTTTCCCCAGCATAGTGTAGCCAGCCGGTCTGAGAACTGGCTAACTTTTCTGTCCTTTCGTCTATTTGCTTTCTTCCCTCTTCTTTCTTTCTTTTAATCCCTTCATCCTTTCCCCCCAGTGCAGGGTAGCAAGCCGGACGCGCGTCTGGTTGACCTCCCTGCCTGTCATTCCTTTCCTTCCTCCTCCTCCCTCCTTCCTTTGCTGTCCTCAATTTTAAACCTATACGTATATTTCAATAAGTATTGATTTAGTACACGTTACACGCTTCGTACGTAGGGTAGAGTTACGCGATTGAACACTCAAGGATACAAAGAAGTGAGCGAACTCGGCCACGCGCGTCGTTTCAGAAAGAGACGAGAAAGTAAATCGCGTTCGGCACGCAGTACATTTCTGAAATTGTTTCACGATATATATATTACTATTGCGGAAAGGAACATGTGCTGCGTCTACGGGCTAAAACATGACACACATGAAGACAAAAGAAGGTAAAATATATGCCACAAATTGCAGCTACAATGATAAACACGAAGATAAAATGTTATCTGGCCTGATACTAAGAGCTCCGCAATCAAGCAAAGCTTGCCTGTTTCGAAAAAACAAATGCAGAAAACAACGCTTTGAGGACGCGTGATCCAACGAGCCCTTACACCGTAAGCCCGAGTCACACATTGGACGCGCCCTCGCATTCACGTTAGAGTCGGCTGCAACTAACACGATGACGCGCATACTGCGACATAGCTTCTCGGCATGGTATGCTTCAACGTCGTCGAAGCACAGCCGTGAACGGAATGCGTTGATACACACGCGTGAGTAGGAAACGGCGAAGTGTGCGTGACAGCAGCCGGCAGTGATATCGGCGTGCGTGCGTGTAAGCGTAGCTATGCATTGAATGTGTGGAAGCGCGTTCGCCGAGAGAAGGAAGGACAGATATAGGCAAAAGCGGGGTAGGTTGGCGTGAATGATGTTTGACACGAGTTGGTACTGATCTACGATCAAATGTCAGTAGGAGGCAAGCGAGGAGAGAGAAATCAACAGACACTCCAAACGCTTATTCGCCGCTCTTGTCATTAGTAGTAATACTGCAGTCATGTGAGCGCGTAAAAACATCACGAAGAAGAAAAAAAATTAAGAAGCGGGCTAGCATTTATCACCTATAAGGAACGGCACGCCCACCTGCTCGAGAGGGAGACGAAACAAAAATGAAAAAGAGATACGAAAGACTAGAAAAGAAAAGTAATTAACGTAAGATGTTTGTTAGCAAGATCACGTAATCAAAGTGCAAACACTTCACAGAGAGCGTATTTCACAATGATAGAAAAAAAATCTTATTGCCCAGGCAAAATATGGCGAAACCAAAAATTCCGCGGACAACGACACTTAAAAACGCGACAGTGGTGAACAGCGCCGGCGCTAATCTTTATAAGAAAAAAGAATAGAACAGGGAGGCGAGCCGACTGCGCAAAATGGGGAGCAACAAAACTAAAGGAACTCCTCCATTTCTTTTCTATTTCAATAAAAAAAAATAAAACTCAGAGTGAACTGGCCGCCATAAAGAAAGCACTACAAAAGTGACCAACTAAAATACTCTGAATTGTCAATAGTAGTTTCCACATCTACTGAGTATATCATCTTATCTGCGGAGTGCCGGTGAGTCGCATTTGTTTCTTTCGAACGCAAGAAATGGCTCGTGTATACAAGCAGCTGCTGGAATTTTCTTTCCGGTCGTAAAAATTCCGGGACTTCAATCAGCCTATCGGGTGCGCTCACTGGATTTCTAGTATTTGCAGTCGGCCTGTTCCCTTGTGAGCACACCAGTGGCGTCACCGCAGTAAAATTACTACTTGTCGGTAACTAAGCGACTCACTTTACATCACGAATTGAAATGCGTAACTTAACCCTGATAGCACGAATCGGCTCGCTTTTCGTCCCTAATGACGAAGTGTGGATAATGTGTGTGGCATACTGCCGAATCAACATCATCGCTGGTTGCACAGTACGTTTGTACAAAGTCGACATGATTACACACATCGTGTAGGCACCTGCACATTTTTTTTTTCGTCACCGTGCCGTCGATATACAGGCGTATAGTTCCTGGAATGCACGAGAAGAACTGTGAACGGATTTCTCCCCCCCTCCCCCTCTCCCTGAGCGCGTCTCTTCGCTGTCTCCACGTTCAAATACAAGGCGTATGGGTCGCACCGATAAGGCAAGGCCTGCGGTGCTAGCCTGTTCCTGGAGGGGCTCCCTGAGGAGGCAAGATCAGGGAGTAATATCTAACTACACCGCTACGTACTTGGAGTGCTGCTATTTGTTGTGTCGAGTGTTTCACGCTTTTTGTACGTTTATCTTTCACACCTCTTTCTTTTATTTCCTTTCACTTGTTCGCGTCGTTCTCATCTGTCGTCTTCGCTGCAGATCCCTCTTGTGCGACGTTCGACGTCGCATCAGCGTTTGCCTCTCCCGGCTGACAGCGCCGCTTCCTCTCTCCCGGGTCTCTCCATCGCTCGGTCGTTCTGGGCGTTAAAATTGACGGAGTGAAATATGTGCGATAAAAATGATGCCCTCCAGGAAGACGAGATAAGGTTGCGTGTTCACTGACTCCGTTTCCAGCTTTATCGCTCCCCCCTCTCTCTGTCGGTTTTTAATTATGTTTTCATTTACGTTTTCGAGTTTATATTTGCAGGAATTTCATTTCGCTTCTGTAGCTGTCGTGAGGTTTAGATGCTAAGCTCGGCAACTTCACCTCGTACATCGTGCGAACTTGGAAATCAAGACGCACGCTGTTGTGAGGAGAAACATAGTAGTCTTCACACGCGCTACTGTGCAGGCAGAAAGAGAGAAAAGGAGCAAAGCTGGGGAAGACAGAAAGATCAACTAAACGGTTTGCTACCCTACAGGGGCGTATAAGCGAACAAGAACAGTGAAGAAGAAAAAAATTACACCATCTCCCGCTAAAAGGAACCATGTGCGGATGCGAAGCAGCGGGGAGATGGTTCGCTTGAGCGAGAGATGGTGTACATTTTTTTAGGAGCTGGCTCGACAGGTTGTTAATTTTGAAGCAGCGCGCCGTAAGCTGCATTCATCCATTCAAAGCGTCGTGGAACGCGAAGAGGAACGCTACGCGCGTCGCGTCTTCCCTCTAGCCTGGCCGTTAATTCTGACAGGGCGAGCGGGGAACGTGGTCGACAGGCGCGCGAGAGGGGGGAAGCGTAGGAGAGGAGAGAAAGGGGGAGGGACACGCATTTGCAGGAGGGAATGAGGCGCGCGAGAGGCGGAGAGCGTAGGAGGAGGGAGGGGGAGGGGACGCGCATGCGCAGTGGGGATGTGGACGCCGCGGGAGAGACGGACAAAGCCCCCTCCTTAAGCTACTTCACATCTAAAAAGGCAGACAGGGAGCACTGTCTGCGAACACATAGCACGACGCACACCAGAATCACGATCGGTCACTGATGCCAGTATTCCTTCATAAATGCGGACGAACGTTTGAAGTTACCTCGGGTGACGGGATTTTGTGGCTGGCGAGGAGTGCACGAAAAGAGATGGTCAGTACTGTGGTTTGTCAGTCCGCCTAAACCACCCTGATCATTCCGCTCTGACTTTCATACTGTGCAAATAAAAGCTGCGTGCTCGGAAGCAGCGCTTAAAGATAATTCGTGCATTGCAAAGCCTGTATAGCCACTCGCCCTTTATCAAATGCACACCATTGCCGTGATAAGTGGTGAAGGTCTGCGCGGCAGCACTGCCCGCAGTGTGTGCGCGTCATAAACGCAAGCCAAAGGTGTGTGTAACCTCGTTAAGAAACACAAATACTTCAATGCACCGTCATAAACACAGGGGCGGCGCGCGCGCTTCAGTTTCGCTGGTTAACCATCTTTACTGAGTGCTTGTCTTTTTTCCTCTTGCTCCTAGGCCCCTGAATATCGCTTTCTCATCCCTGGGAGTTATCGTTTCTTTGCATTTTGTCTGTCTCAGTGCGCTTTCTTTCTGGGTGCGTAAGCTCGGCGCAGGATACAGACACCTAAACTGCTATATCAGTAGCGCAGCCATCAAATCTGTGCTTGCGTTCACGCCCTTGGGTTTCATGGAATTTTGTTTGCGTGAAATTCTGCGGAGACAACTCACCGAAGAGGGAAAACACGGCGCGGCTGAAAAGGGCTGCGCCTTCGGACAGATCGAAGGCTAATGCATTCGAAATCACGTACAAGGCATCTCCTCTCTGGGACAACACTTTGCTTCTTTTGTGTCTTTGCCCTCATGTTTTCTTTTTCACTTTTCCACATGGCAGCCTGTTACGCCCGGGCGACGTGCTTACTTGGTTCACCGGTCTGATGGGAGCAGTCGTAACGAAGCCTAAGAAAGGCAGTGAATGAAAAAAGACAAAACAAGGAAAAAAGCGCTCGCGAAGAAGTGGCAGAGAGGAGGGGGGGGGGGGTGTAGCCAAAAAGGACACCGGAACCCGGGAACAGCGTCCGCAGTGGGGACCAACCGTGGGGTCGCGTTAACTGACTCCATCGACGAATCGTGGCCCTTCCGGTCCACTGGAGCATGGGGCGGCGGCGTCCGGCTGCAGTCAGCTCGAACGGTGGCCTTTCGCCTCCTGCGGGCGTTGGCGCGTTATTCTTGGCCTGGAAATTACCGCGCACAATACGACCCGCCCGATACGAGATGGGCGGTGGTGTGCGTACGTGCGAAGAGCCCTGTCGGTCCGATTTGCAGGCGAAAACCCAAATTGCCCACTGCCTCTCCTCCGGCACACCCCGCTTTGGAAAGTGTCACTCCTGCAAAGAATAGGATAGACATTGTTCCCGTCGCGACGGCCGAGTGCAAAATAAGTCACAGTGTCACCGCAAGGGCGAAGCAATGAATGCGATAGCGACAAAAAGTGGAGTGCCATTCGAAGAAGGACTAGCAGCACACTTCTTTAGCAGACACGGCCCCATCAGCGAGCGAAATGACCCTCGCGCGGTCTGTAGCTTCAATGCAAACATTGAGATGAAAGTGCAACACGAACGAGGCTGCCCCCTCCCACCCTCCGAAAAAAAAAGAATCATTAGCACATGCGACGACGCCCTGTAGGCCACACTGCGAGGCCAGGACCGGCTCACAAGCCGGGAGCGCACAAGCCGGGAACACAAGGCGGGAGTGCACCGCGCTACTACGGTGAAAGACGGGAGGGGCGACGCCCTTTGAAGAGAACTCTTTGGTCCTTTGCGCCATCTCGCGGGTGATAGTGAACAAGCCTCTGCCACGCTGAAGGAGCTCAGATATCTGCGTACCACCAACGGTAAATGGTGCGCATAAAAAAAATAGGAAGAGAAATGGGGAGCTAGTTCTCGTGTGCGTGCCTGACCTTTCGTTTTTCATTCCTTCCTTCCTTCCTTCCTTCCTTCCTTCCTTCCTTCCTTCCTTCCTTCCTTCCTTCCTTCCTTCCTTCCTTCCTTTCTTTCTTTCTTTCTTTCTTTCTTTCTTTCTTTCTTTACATGACAAGCAACATGAACTTCGCATATAGGTCATGCCGTACATGACATGCGTGTCGTGATTTTCATGTTACCATTTGTCATTTATGTCAGTCATACAGAAATGTCTCGTCATGTCAATTTTGGTATACATCCATTTAATACAGCGGCCACGAGCGCACGGCCATGTCATGTCATGTCATGTAAATCATGCTGTACGTGAGATGGAAGTCATGATTTGCACGTTAGGACCTGTCACTTATTTTGGCAACACACTCTTGTCACACCATACCAATTTTGGTATATATCAAGTTAACAAAACGGCCGCAAGGGCACCAAGACCATGGCATGTAGATCATGCCATACATGACATGCATGTCATGACTCTGATCTTATGACCTCTCATTTATGTTCGTCATACAGTCAAGTTATGCCATACCAATTTTGGTATATATGCAACTAGCGAAACGGAACTGTGATGGTCCCCATGGTCCCAATATCTTAATCAACTGGACGAAAGCGCTTTCACTGTCGAGGACAGCACAAAGTCGCAGACAGACAGACAGACAGACAGACAGACAGACAGACAGACAGACAGACAGACAGACAGACAGACAGACAGACAGACAGACAGACAGACAGACAGACAGACAGACAGACAGACAGACAGACAGACAGACAGACAGACAGACAGACAGACAGACAGACAGACAGACAGACAGACAGACAGACAGACAGACAGACAGACAGACAGATAGATAGATAGATAGATAGATAGATAGATAGATAGATAGATAGATAGATAGATAGATAGATAGATAGATAGATAGATAGATAGATAGATAGATAGATAGATAGATAGATAGATAGATAGATAGATAGATAGATAGATAGATAGATAGATAGATAGATAGATAGATAGATAGATAGATAGATAGATAGATAGATAGATAGATAGATAGATAGATAGATAGATAGATAGATAGACAGACAGACAGACAGACAGACAGACAGATAGATAGATAGATAGATAGATAGATAGATAGATAGATAGATAGATAGATAGATAGATAGATAGATAGATAGATAGATAGATAGATAGATAGATAGATAGATAGATAGATAGATAGATAGATAGATAGATAGATAGATAGATAGATAGATAGATAGATAGATAGATAGATAGATAGATAGATAGATAGATAGATAGATAGATAGATGCGCTCAAAGTCGCAGAAGTTCGCTAAGAAATGCTTCGCGTTTAAAGGAGTACAGACACGAATTTTAAGTATTTTCGGATTGTCGCTCTAAATAAAAGACTGGTGTTGAGAACCCGAAAAAGAGTACTGTGGTGCCTGGAAATGCATAGAATATACTTTTAATACGGCTACCTTTAAAAAAACACTGTCGGTTTCGATATCGAGCGGCCGGCTTCTCAGTGACGTGTCATCGTAGTGTGACGTCACGGGGAGACAGCAACTCGCGATGTACTAGCGGAAAATCCTTCATCTGCTTGTGGTGCACGTAAACAACGATGAGTGAATATTGCTCCAGTGACCCCGACTGTGATTTCTGCTATTTGGCTACGAAGAACGGAGAGTTCGCAAACTAGGTGGAACTGTGTCGACACGTCAGTATGATGTCCATTACGGTGGGGTGGGCTTGCTAATGCTGAGCGACGAAAACCTTAAAAACAAAGTAAGATATTTTATACTTGTTGTCTGACTCCAGTGCGTGGAGAGAGTTAACACTACGTACCAAGGAAACGAAAAACATCCCTTAAACGATGTCTCAAAACCGTGTCAGTACTCCTTTCAAAAAGTTCTGTAAGGGCTTTCACTGTGTGCGCTGATGACATTCAATATTTATTATGAAATGAAAGATACATGAACCGCAGTCTTCAATGTATTCTTGTTTTATTTGAGCAGGAAACATTTTCATGCGCGCAAAAGCTCAGGTGCGCGTACCGCGCACACGCCAAAGAAATTAGGTTGAAACAACCGCCGTTTTTTCTCCCCAAGCAGTTTCGTTCCTTCCGAGCACCATTACTCAACAAAGTGATTGATGACGCTCGCATACTCTACCGGTTTCGGTTAAGTAAAAAAAAACACACACACTCACATTTTGGGGCTCTCTCTACTTCTTGTACACCAGCAGAAATTACCGTTTTTCTTTTTTTTCTGTAATAGCTTTAAACAGGTTCCATTAAAATATTCAACCGTCGTATGCTGTTGTGTTGACTGCGAAACATTTGTTCTGCACCAATTCGCGGCGACGGAAGTCATGGGCTTCCTTCTTTTTCATACCGTGTCATGCATCTTGTGCGCATCACAAAGTTCAGCGGTAATAAAAGTGACTGCGTACGGTCATTTTGCGAATGACGCGGAGACCGGTCGTTCGGTGGCGCCGCTTTAACGTTAAGGCTATCGCTGCAGTAGATGTATACTATACAATAACTGAAAAGCCCACGTTGCGGTGCGTTCGTTTTTGTGTTTTCTCTACTGTGACTGTTGTCGAAAGGGTCTGAAATGACAATTTTCTATGTATTCTTTCCGCATCCGCCCTCGTGTGTCCCTACGATAAAAATTCACACAGTTCCTTACGCACACGCCTATAAAAGACAACTCGCAGGCGAAAGCCACCTTTTCCTTCTCAATCGATTGTATTGATTCCCTCCGAAAGCTGACGTGATTTTGCACTGCCTCCGCGATCGCAGACACTGCAAGCTTTCTGCACCTCACAGGCTGCTGCAGCGCCTCCGGGATCGGCCCACCTTCCATCAAACGGTGATGTCATCTGACGACTTCATCATGTGATGTCACGTTATGCGACGTAATAGTGACGTCATGATGACGTCATAACGACATCACAAATTCTGACGCCTTGTGACGTCTTGATGATGCTATATGGTGATGTCATCATAATATTTTTCGCATTACCAGTGTTGACACCAACTGTCAACTTTCGCGTTTGATGATGAATCTAAGGCTGTCGCCCTAAAACAGTCGAAGTCATCCGCAGGCAAACTTAACTCTAAACACAGAAGTTATACATCTCAGTAATGTCTTATGACCAATTTAGCTACCAGTATTTAACATTCGGACGAGTTCGTATTGGTTAAACGCCTTGATGAGACAGCGCGGATGACGAAGACACAAAGTAGAAAGAGACGGGACAGCCGTGTCGTTCGATTTTTATTGCGATAGCAATTATATGGACAGTCTCGGCTGGATTTTGCCGTCGCCGTCGCCGTCGCCGCCGTCATGCACCGTATATGTATAAGTATGTATACATCTATAAAGTTCCCACAGAAAAATAACTCAGAAAAATGCTTCCGAAGCGCGGAATCGAACCAGGGACCCCTTGCTCCGCAGCGAGCGGCGCTATCCACTACGCCACGGAACGCAGATCCTCCACGTAGCTAACAGCGAGCGTTATATACACACCATTTAGCGCTGGACGGACTCAGAGACAGCAGGCGATAATAAGCGTTTCTTCAATACCAGCGAGGTGGCGCTAGGAGCCCGACGGGCGCATTTAAAAGTCGTCGGCGAGCTCGCTCGCTTCTTCTTATATTTGCGCATGTGAGAAGCTTGCCCTTCCGCTGTCTGCTCGCGCGGTTTTCTCGTGGCGAGGGGTAGAGGAATGTTTCACGCTTTCACCGTGATGTCCGCGCTCATGTTACGGCGCGTATGAATGTCACTCGAGCTCAGGGACGCCGCTAAACGAACAAACAGAAGATGAGCGCGAACTATCAAGTGTCACAGCTCGACACTTGAAGCACGCTAGTTTCCTTCGCTGCTTCGGCCGCCTTCGGCCGCCTTGCAACAGAAGCGCTGTTCAAACTGAGAGTATCCATTGGCGAGCCTCACTTCGTATAGCATTAGTTCCTTGCTATCGCATTCATTGCTTCGCCCTTGCGGCGAAACTGTGACTTTTTTTTTTATTGTTTTATGTGTTCGTTGTTTGCTCTTCCTCTCAAGGTTTAGGCATCGAGAACGGTGCTCTTCCTTCGAACAGCTTGCTTGTGCGAACGTCCGTATATGACGTGTCAGCTTGCTTTATGTTCTCATCTTCAACAAACAGCGCCGGAGCGGACAACGGGCAAAGCAAAAAGGAACAAAGAGAACCCTTGTCTATGTTCCTTCTTTTGCCCGTTGTCCGCTCTTACGCTATTTTCTTGAAGATGAATTACCAACTAGCCCAATCTCAAACGTTCCTTGAACATATTTCTGTTCACACGCCAACGATGCGCTTCGTCCAGTCATGTTAGAGTCTTTTTTTTTCCTCTAGTATGTCGGGAATCGCCGTCGCCTGCTTCAATCAACATGCTTCTCTCTCTTATCCACATCGCGCGTCTGCTTCTTTCTTCCTCGTACACCTATTTTTTTTTTACGCTTCTGTTTTCTCTCTCCTCAGACCTTGTCACTTTTTAGCTTATGGTGCATGAACGGTAAATGTCTGTTGGACAATCCGATATTGCACAACGTGAACAAAAAACGCTGTCTGTCCTAAAGGCCACGCAAACATACACGAAGACCATACGTGAATCACCGGACACCTGCGGTGTGTTTTGTATTTTATTCTGAAAAGATATAAAGGGCCAATAAAACGAATACGAGCCTCCACAGTGCGCGCTCCCTTGCAGGAGCAGATGCCAAGGCCGCAAGCCATGTCGTGAAAACGGGCGAAATGAAACTACTAAGACCGGCAAGAAACAGTCCGTGCTGGCCGACACGGCCAGTAGATCGATTTCGATTCGACTTCGTGCAGCCACGCCGCCTTGAATATTTTACGTGCTGCGTTTGCTGTTCCTGTTGCGTGCGCCCTAAGCGTTCATTGTTGAGACCGAACAACTGTCTCGCGAATGGCGCCGTTAAAACGGCGCGTCGACGTCGCTACAAGGGTTACGCCCCCTAAATCCACTGAGGCAGTTGCCACATTTCGATATGATTTTGTTTGTTTGTTTGTTTGTTTGTTTGTTTGTTTGTTTGTTTGTTTGTTTGTTTGTTTGTTTGTTTGTTTGTTTGTTTGTTTGTTTGTTTGTTTGTTTGTTTGTTTGTTTGTTTGTTTGTTTGTTTGTTTGTTTGAGAGCTGTTTCTCTTCGATCGGTGCCAGTCGCGCGCTCGGAAAGGCTACGAAAAACGTTGAGTTCGTGCTTCCGTAAGAATTTTTATCCAATTTAGACGCTCTTATAGCCTGTCGATATTAAAGACAGACGTCTTGGTAAATTTTTTTTAGAAGTGGTACACTGAGCACACCGCTTATATTACCATAGTGCGGCAGCTCAAAAAAAAAAAAAAAAGAAATCCCACTGTCCCTTACGCGTTTACCTAAGACGACTCGAAGGCGAAAGCCGTCCTCTTTTTCTTTCCAGTCGATTGTATTGATCCGCCCCAGCTCTCCCAAAGCTTTCCGCACCCAATGTGATTCATCACTGCCTCCGAGATCGCAGGCACTGGAAGCTTTCCGCACGTCGGTGCCTCCGGGATCGGGTGTTGCGGTGCCTCCGGGATAGGGCAACCTTTAACCAAGCGAAGATGTCATGTGATGACGTCATCATGTGACGTCACGTCGTGACGCCATAACGCTATGATCACGTCATGATACCGCCACCAATTATGCTGACCTGTGAGGTCATGATGAGTTCATAGGGCGACGTCATCACATGATGATATTTTGCATCACCCGTGTTGACGCCGACGGCCACTTTTCGTGTTTGATGAGGCGTCAAAGGCTTTCGCCTTAAGAAAACAAAAGCGCGGCCATTTGCATCGTGCTGAAACAGAGAGGCACCAGCGGGAACACTATGTTGAATGTTTCGTCCAAGTTCGTGAGAACAGCCGTACCGCCCTATAAACACCGCGCTCCATGCGACTTTAAAAAAAGGACAAAAAAGAAAACCAAGAAGAAACTGATTTTTTTATTGTGCTGAATCAGAGAGCAATGCTATTTGACTATACCTCTGCCATTTTGAAAGCTTTTTGTTCGCGTTTACGAGACGTATTAAGCTACAAGCTAAACAGTGAGAAGATGCTCGTTACGTATTTGACATTGGCCATGTATGAAGCGAAAATCGATCGCAGACTTCAAAGACATTTCTGTCTAATTATCCTTAACACACCTGCTTTTAAAGAAAAAAAGAGTCCAGCAACGTATTTCATTAACTATACGCGTAATGCCGAGGCTCGCGGATTACGCGGGCGCCATATGTTCTTTAGCGCCGAAAAATGAACTGTGCTGACACTTACGAGCACCTGCTACAAGAAGAAAACTTAATGTTCGCATGATCCTTAACTTATTCATGTCTTCCGCTCTGCCCGCTGATGGACGCTAATAAGATTTAATCAACGCGCCAAGTAATTCATTTAATGCAACAAGTGACCAGCACTTTGAAAGGTTGGGTATCTTCTGGGTGCGCACGCAAAAGTGCATTTAAAAAGTCATTCCTTTCTTTTGGTTAAGCTGCAACCTTTTCAGGGATTTCGTAATTGAAGTTAATGAGATCTTGCTTTCTTTCTCTCGAGAGATTCGGTTTTTAATTCGTTGTAAAAAAACATACAGCAAGCGCCACCTGCGAGGCGACGTTATGGCTGTCCTGCAGGGTTCAAGCCCACGGTTCAGTGAAAAGTTAAATAACTAAAGGCGAAAATGCTTGAGGCTCGTATACTTATATTTAGGTGCAAGTTAAAGAACCCCAGGTGGTCGAAATTTCCGGAGCCCTCCACTACGGCGTCCCTCATAATCATATCGTGGTTTTGAGACGTTAATAATAATATTTGGGGTTTAACGTCCCAAAACCAGGATATGATTATGAGAGACGCCGTAGTGGAGGGCTCCGGAAATTTTGACCACCTGGGATTCTTTAACTTGCACCTAAATCTAAGTACACGGGCCTCAAACCTTTTCGCCTCCATCGAAAGGTTTTGAGACGTTAAAGGGACACTAAAGGCAATTATTAAGTCGACGTTGATTGTTGTAATAGCGTTCCAGAAACCTCGTAGTGCTTGTTTCGTGCCAAGGAAATGCGTATTTTGAAAGAAAATCATCTTTTAGTAGTCCGCACCGCGTTAGCGCTCTTCAAATCACCCGCCTGAACGGGCCTTATGACGTAGCAGTTGCCATGCCCAACGTTGCCCGCCTTTATTGACCGGCCACCGACGCTACGGTTTCTTGCGCAACAGCGGCCATCAGCCTTGCCAAGGCGCAGCCGCAGGCCACTCCGATATCGTACAGTTCACTGTGACGGAGCTTAGCTTGGCCAGCAGCAGCAGTAGAGTATCAACAGTGCGAAAATAGCAAGAGCCAAGCGCACGCAACAGTACGCTACACCGAAGCTACCACTGAGAAGCGCAGCTCGGCGAAAACGGAACTTCTGAACCACTCGCGCCGTTCCCCGTGGTAGCACCAAGAGGTTCTTTTCTCCATGAATCAAACAGAAACTAACACGCAGCATTTTATTACGTCTTGTGATGCACGGGAGGTTCTTTACTTTTATTGCAACTAGTTTGATTACTATGGGTTAATTGTACTCGACACTCTTGACGTCATCGTGATCATTTCCAAAATGTCCTACTCGGGGCGCAATCGTGTCCTACATTTACTTTAATTTCTCGATTACTAGCGCACTGCTGTTGATACTATTGAAGTTTTAGACGTTCTCACACATCGACCTTTCACTCTGACATAAATTATTTGCCTTTAGTGTCGCTTTAAACCCCAACAATGATTATTATTATAAAGGCTAAATAAACCTGATTATTTTATTTATAAATGTCACAGTTTCGCAGCATGGGCGCACAAATGACTGCAATAGCAACAAAGTGGAATGTTATAAAAACTAAGGCTAGCAGACAACTCCACCAGCACCGGACTTCACGTAACTAAAAAAGAAGCGCTCCAGTAAGGAAACGCGGCCGCTGAAGCGAGCGAAGCGACCTTCGCACTTTCTGTCGCTTCAATGCAAACGGAGCGCTGAGAACATGAATAACACAATGGTATGAGCCGTCAGCTGAATCATACCAAGATCGCGCGCACCCGGCCGCTCAAAGTACGTAGTTCCTCTCAGATCAACGCAGCACCCCCCCCCCCCTATCTCCTGTGGGCCCCTGCGCCTTCCGCGACGGATACGGCTGGCGTATACACTCTCCGCTTGAACCGCGATCACCGGATGCTCTCGCACGCTTTAACTCGCACGCTTTCACTCGCACATGGAACATACGACGCGCGGGGTGATTTTATCGCCCTTGGACTTTGCACGGAACATCACTGCGAAAACGGCGACGACGGCAAAAATACGCCTGGAGTATCCATATAATCGCTATCGCAATAAAACAATGTAAATATCTCAGTCGGAGGTACAAAGCAAATGCTGATCTACAGAGTCGACCAAATCTAAGGTTAACATGTAATTTGTATTCAAAGCGGTAAAACTGCACCGTTTATTCTACTTCAGGAGGCTAATGTCAGTCATATCATGTCGAATCGTGGTGTCGATAACCACAATAACAATTTTCCGGATTATCTCATAAAGATCAGCTTCTATGAGGTCTTGAACACTAATGAGGTGTTCATGTAATACGTGGACGGCCCTGTACATGCTGCCTTAGCAATGAAAGCCAAATTTGTTGGTGTCGATTCTCAACTGAGACAGAAGGTCCACTTGGTATTACCAGACCTCCACCTCGAAGCTGATCAAAGAAGTTCCTCTCAATACTAATAATATTAAGACATTCATTTGGCGATCGTGTGGATTAGAAATTGGCATGCATAACTTAGAATTACCCAGCACGACACAAAAGTAATTGGAGTTCACCGTGAGGGATACCGCCTGAGCAACTACTTTTCTTTTTCTTTCTTTCTTTCTTTCTTTCTTTCTTTCTTTCTTTCTTTCTTTCTTTCTTTCTTTCTTTCTTTCTTTCTTTCTTTCTTTCTTTCTTTCTTTCTTGCCTTCTTTCTTTCTCTCTCTCTCTCTATCGCATTGCATTAAAGGAGTGGTGACAGAAAATTTGTGAACCTCTGTTTTTTGCTCTTAATCAATGGCTACTGACTCGATAATAGCGGCAACGAAACTCATTTGCCCCAGCGCGAGACGAAAGTTTAATTATATGCTCGTATGTTACGACCGGAGGCAGTTTCGATTTCGAAGAGCACTCGGTTGCCCCGTGACGTAGATGGTCTACTTGGTAAACAAGACCGCAAGAACCAGTGACGTCACTGGCCAGCTTCTGCTATGTTGTCAGTGCTGCTGTTTCGTTTGCTGTGTTGAGCGTTGCGAGTGCTTGTTTCCTCGATTGTCAAACTATGTTGCTTATCTAGTGCGGCGATGGACGAAAGAGCTGGCAGGAGTGTAAAAATCAGTAAGAAAAGCTCGATTCACTCTGCGAATCTCGCCGATAGCTGCGATTTTGGTCTTGTAGTCGTTGTCCAACTGAGGCGACGTTTTCCGCCAGGCTTGGAGTAGCCGCAGCATTAGACGCGCTGAAACATTTTCGCTCCGATCATTCGTAAAGTAGCAGGATGAGAAGTGACGAAAGAAGCATTGAAATCACAACATTGGCACTCTGTAACAGTGTTTATGCGTAACATGCAAATGACGTGATGTACGCTTTACTGACTCATATTTATATCGGGCAACGCCGCGTTCTCAAGGCATACCAATCCCACGTACGCACTTCGGAGGGTCGAAGCAGTTATCTGTCCACTACGCAATATGATCCCGGCAGCAGAGAGCATTAGTTCGTATGTAGACTTCCTATCGTTTGCGGGTACCTGGTTAACGGAGCTGTTGACGGCTGCAGCAGCAGCAGCAGCAACTGCGTACAACTGCGGAGCCCGTAGCGACATCTTGTGGCGTTTTGTCCAACTGCAATAATTTTTTTTTCGATTTTTTTCGTCGCGTTGTAGTTCTTGTCGGGAAAAAAAGCAATGAGAATACTGTGAGTTGCTAATTATCTCACTGCAAATGCTTTACATAGAATCAGCAAGCGGGTAAGTCGCTGCGATGTTATATTGTAGGTCTCTGGTTAGGCTACGCATCATCAGGTGTCGCTACCAGCTTTGTCGGTCTCGTACACGCCTCCGGTAACCCGGCCAGAACTCGTGACGTACGTGGTATCCACTCGGTGACCTCATCGTCTTTTGCTTCTATTTCCGATCCGGCACTTTCACGAACTTCAAAACTCAATTAAAATACCTTTTAGGCTGTATTTGTGGCTGATATTGTACAGGTGACACCTATATGCACCCATTAGTGTGATTCAACAGTCAAATTGTGTCCGAATTTTTGTGTCACCACTCCTTTAAGGAACCCTCCTAACATTTCCTTCCTCGATGCCGGGAAACGGACCTTCATCGACGTACTGAGCAGCGCAACACTTCAGTTGCTACAGGCAACAACGACGGTCGTGCGTTCGTATCCAGGCAACAATGAAACGTTCAAACGTGAAATGACAAGTAGCCACGATAAAAGATCGGACCGCACACCAGAGACGTCTGATCGCAGACAGCCCACGATCGTAGAGCATCAATGATTAGAAAACGGCGCATACATATACGCTCGACATCCGCATTTCTGTACGCTCACCGGCGCCGACTTTTTGGCGCACGATGCCGAAATCATCGAGTTATAAAAGCTTGCCTTTACAATTGGAGGTCACCCTAATCCCTCCCTTAGATGTCTGGCAGTGGCACTCGCACGTGGGTGTCCGTGTGGCCTGGTGTATTTTTTAGGGGCGAAGCTACTTAAGGCGGCACCCGTTCGTCCCTCGTAGTCGCAGTAGTCGTAGTGCGTAACCAGTTGTAACGCTAGTACCAGATCTTGACCTCCAAGGTGGTGCCGGTGGGAGATTTTTCCTGTGCGTTGTTGAACAATAAAAAATTCGCAGTGTGCGCGTTAACTAAAAGCCGAATTCTCCTGTCTCTCATTCTCCATTAGCAGCCATTGGCATGTTCCAGTAGGAAGCGTTAGTAGAAGTAGAAGTGTAAGTGTTAGCTAAAAGCCGACTTCTTCTGTCTCTCATTCCCATTAGCAGCCATTGTTTACCTCCAAGGTAGTGCCTGGTGAGATTTCTCCTGTGCGTGATTAAACAATAAAAATTTTGTTCAAAACGCCGTTGATTGAGGAAATAAACCAACGAAAGACGCCAGATGTTTTCTAAAAGCAAAACGAAAGAACGCCAGATATTTCTAAAGCAAAACGAAAAGACGCCAGCTGCTTAACGAAAGACGCCAGATGTTTTCTAAAGCAATGGTTTTCTAAACAATGAAAATTCACAGCGTACATGTAAAATTAAAGAGAGCTGCAAGTCGTCATAACTCATCGAACCTTTAGTATAAACGCGCCCGATCTCACGTCGATGATGATGTACTGGGCAGAATTCACGGAAGATTCACGGTTTACCGATGAACCTCCGCAGCTTCGCCCACTCATCATCATTCACTCCGTGGATATGCTGTGATTTATTTTATTAAAGGGGCCCTGCAACACCTTTCTTAGTTATATTGGAATAGCCTCATTATTGACGTATGACTCTTCACGAGTCATATGCCGCAAAAATTTTCAAATCTGTCAAGTCTAAGTGGTGTTACCGAATTATAGGGATCACGTTCCGCAGCTTTCTCCCTCCACTCAACGCCGCAAGCGCGCGGAAAGCCGCGCGGGGTGTGAAGGGAGGGAGGGCGGAGGTGCGAGGAGGCGCCGAAGAGTTATGTCAGCGCCGGCGGCATTTTTTTCTTCATTTTTTTCTCTCTGGCGTCTCGGCGCAACCACGTGGTCGGTGGCGCCACTTCCGGTCGGCTTGCGTGGTCGTCGTCGAGCGGAGCCCATCGCACCGTGTATCGCGCGTGCTTGGAAACTGCGAGTCGGTTTGGTAATGTTGGGTGTGCACCTCGAACTGCCGTAGTGTTTTCATTGCTCTGCCAACCATGGACGCAAACCTGCGTGCGCGTTTGAAACGAATGACAGCTGAGATGGGTTTCGACCCACACTTCGATACACTGCCTCGTCGTACTGCTCGCGCTTGAATCGTATTCAACACGGCAAAGCTGCGTGCACCCTTCTCCCAGTGGCGGTACTTCGATGTTGTTTGCTCTTCGAATGCGGGCGCACAGCGAGTGCGGGCTGACAACAAATAACTAGAGACTAGAAGAAAGGATCGTGGGGCATCGGGCCGCCGCGGACCCCTCCCCCGGCTGTCTGCAGCTACCGTGAAAATGCGAGTCTGCTTGGCTGCTGTGTCGCAGTTTCTCGGGAACGTGAGACTACGGGGAGGATACGCCGAGGCTCGATGACATACTGAACATACGGCTCGATGACATACTGAACAGACAGCGAACGGGACTCTCGCCATACAGCGAACACAGGTATCCTAAACTAGCCGGCGCCAGCATTGTTATCGGAGAAAGGCTGCACCGCTGCCTCGGTCGGTCGTGAGAACGTGCCGACGATGCAGTTTCCAGCTGACGAGGCAACACTCGAACGGCTGCCACTCTCAACGGCAACCGGCGATGGTCAAAAGCAAAGAAATATTCACGATTTCGGCACTGCGCACGGTGAAGAAAACGCAACCACGCAACTACGAGCAGACGAGCTGTCGGTGAGACCGGAAGTGCTAATATTAATGTTTGTTCGGTGTTTTAACGGCACAACACAAATATAAACATACATATTATCTACTTATTGAACTCAAAATTAACAACGAAGGTAATAATGAGGATGTTATCGTGATTATAACATCAGCCAATGGTGGAACTGCCGACAATCGCGTCATATTTTGCGGACTAGTACATCATTTGTCGAGAGAAGAGGGAGCGATTTTCAGCTGACTTTGAGAATTTATTGTAAATTCCAGGCCGCTCGCTTCGCTATAATATTTGGCTCGCGTGTTCTCGGGAGCCTCGACTACTGATTGGCAGCGCTTTTTGACCCTGCTCAAAAAGTGTTGCAGGGCCCCCTTAAGTGTGTTTCGTCACGTTGCCTGAAGCGTCACGAAGCCTTAAGCATTGCCTGAAGAGTCACGTTGCCTGAAGCGTCACGTTGCCTGAAGCTCAGAGGCCACGTAGAAAGAAGCGCTTGGCTGAAGTCGGCTCTGCCAGTTGCCGCAACGACCCAGCTGCTCACAAGAACACCGTACGATCTTTCAATGAACACATTCGATTAATTTTCATCAATCATCCTGATAGTTCATTGGTCCATATTTTAAGTAAACTTACGTTCCGACAGCATATATGTATCCAACGTAACTCTTAACCTGAAGCATAGCCATCGATTTTGCGCCAGTTTAATTTTTTACAATGCATTATATGCATATTCGGAAAAATGAAAGTAAGTGCTCGACCGGAAGTGCTTGAAAGGGAAGCAACCGTGTCACTTGATGCTCGTGGCCCGAATAAATAAATAGAATATAGGCTGATAAATAGAATAGAAATAAAGAAATAAATAGAATGTACGCTTCCCGCATGGAAGCATGGCGCGCATGCCCGCCATCTTTGTAAGAGAGTCATGCCAGCTGCCCTGTCCAAAGCGTAAGTACTTTGTGCTAATGTAAATGCCAGACAAACACTGTAATAAATACCGGACAAAATCTCAGAGCTTAGCAAGTCTCGGAGCTTATTCTGAGAGCTCAGAGCTTAGTGAGTCTCAGAGCTTAGTGAATCTCAAAAAAGCTAATGCGGCAAGAATTGAGATTGTGCTTCCGTCTCATCATCCGGCGAATCTCTTCCGCTGTTGACATCCGCACCGTGGCTCTGAGCGCACTAAATAAACACATTTGCTAGACCGAGCCCTGGCTGAAAGACAGGCACGGCCGGCTGCTCACAGGCGCCGACAGGAAGTTACTTCGGTGAAGCGGCGTCTCGCCATGAAAGCAGGCGGTGGGGCGTTGAAGTAGGCCGATATTTTCGTCTCGTGTTTCTCTGATTCCCCGAGAGTAAACACAGCGGGTGTTTGCGGGCAATCTCGGTAGGTTTGCTGCAGCTTTCGAGTGTTCCCGGCGAAAGGCTTCCTGTAATGAGACCTCGGCGTAAGCTAAAGAAGGTTGCCCGTTCGACTGCTCACCCTTCCGCTCTTACACTGCGCATCTCAACGCGTTCCTCGTCGCTCTTTCCTGCACGCTGTAATTCACTCATCGCCTATGTTCCTAAGGCCCTACGCTGGCGGCTTCACTTCAACATTCCACCAAAGCAAAACTCTTCGGATCTGACATTGTAGCTATATTCTGTTCTGCGTCGTTGTATCCTGCCGAGTATAGTTACCGACCAGGAAGAGAATCCTCATTTAAAGTACGGTGTCGTCGTAGCCTGGCGTAACGTAGGCAAAACCACATATAGCATAACCAACTGTAGCATATTGAGCACGTGCTCGCGCTAAATAGAAGTCTTCTTTCCGTTCTTCGAGCGCCTTGATGATGATATTAACGCAGGCAAAACCACATGCAAGGCTCATGCCATACAAGATTTGTACGAGCTGAAACGAGCTTCATATGTAAATCAAAAGAAAGAAAGAAAGAAAGAGAGAGAAAGAGAGAAAGAAAGAAAAATAAAGACTGAAAGAAAGAAAGAAAGAAAGAAAGAAAGAAAGAAAGAAAGAAAGAAAGAAAGAAAGAAAGAAAGAAAGAAAGAAAGAAAGAAAGAAAGAAAGAAAGGACAAGACAAGACAAGACGTGAACAGGCGTAATTTCCGCCGCTCAATCTTCTTCCGTGGACTGGCGGGGCGCGGTAATGGGCGTTCAGCCACTGCCTCCCGCAGGAGAAGCTGCTGTGAAAGTTTCATCAGACATTAAATTTTCGTTGTCGGTCGTACCGCTGTTGTCACTGCTTATATCCCCTGTTAACATGCACGACCCAGCGTTCGAGCGAGATATTGTTTGTTGGCTGCTTGTACGAGCGGAATCAATCATCTCGACCAGTACATGTTTCCTCATATGTTACTGTGTATAATTTCACAACTACCACGTACATTTCTGAGCAATTGAAAAAGGTGAAGCAAGCGAGAAATAGAAAGACAGAGAAAGAAATGAAAAAAAGTAGGAAGAAAAATTGAAATGAATAGAAATAAAGAGAAAAGAAAAACAGAAAAAACTGCAAAAGAGAACACGAAAGAAAGAGCAAACCGAAGATAAACAAAGAAGGCTGCCCAGCATCGCACTTCCTTCAGGCTTGGTACCATTAGTGCATAATAATTGTCGGGGTTTAACGTCCCCACGATATGAGCATGAGAGACGCCGTAGTGGAGGGCTCCAGAAATTTCTGCCACCTGGGGTTCTTTAATGCGCACTTAAATATAAGCACACGGCCCTCGAGCACTTTCGCCTTCACCGAAAATGCGGCCACCGAGGCCGGGATTCGATCCCGCGACCTGCGGGTCACCAGTCGAGCACCATAACCACTAGACCACCGTGGCGGGGCACCACTAGTGCAAAGCTGCCTTGATCTTTTTTTTTTTCATCCCACGCGGTGATGTCAGTGGTTCGATGCACGTGACGGCACCAGGCCACAAACTGTAATTGGCCCCATGTAGCGCGAAGGCAAGTTGGCCGCTGGTCATTAAGAGCAACAGACTGGATTCGAAGATGAGGCAAGCGCGCGAGGAAGGACAAAACGTTGGGTGGGCTCATGGGATTAAGAAGTTTGCCGGGATAACGCGGCCGTAGCAAGCATAGAACCATGTTGATTGGAGAGACATGGGAGAAGCCTTTGCCCTGCAGTGGGCGTAATCAGGCTCATAATGACGAGGATGACGACTGATAAAAGCGATATCGGCGCTGATCCGGTTTTCTGAGAGGCAGAAAAAAACTCAAGGTATCTAGCTTATGTGCAGCTGTTAAATTCATTCGCTTTCTTACAGCGTCACGTACTGAACACACACGGTGGTCCACACAGAAGCCGGCGTACCAAATTAACGGCTAGTACACAAAGTGACCGAATACTTCTTTCGGTGTATTCAGGGCTAGCGAAGAGCTAACTGATCATAACGGAATTACATTCACCGGCGGTAAATAATTCGTCGTTATAGGACGATTACTTTATGTTCAATTTTTATTACTCGTTCAATTTTTATGAATTTGTTGAAATATTTCCTATAGGGATATCATAGCATCAGTTCCTTGTGTCGATGTTTCGAAGGCCGCGGTAAAAGAGACGCAAACAAATATTTTGCGGAGTGAGATACACCACTGTACGAGACCAGCAGTCGACGCACTGATGCGACGTGTACGGACAAGTCATAATTTCAACACTTTCAAAACAGCTATTGGACGTGCAGAATTGATATGAGCGTTGTACTGGCGCGCTGTCTGGGCACATAATAATTGCGATGTTTCTACGTGTATTAATCTCGTGTTAGATACGCAGCGATTAATTAAATTATCCTATTCGTGCGTTCAGTGAGCGAGATTTTACATTTGTCGTAGTGTACCCGTAATTCCACGCACCTGTGTACGCCCAAAAATGCGTATTTCAGACAAGTGATTCCGCTCTTTCTGTAAGTGTTCATACCGGTCTCGGTACAGTTTTGTTTTATTCTTACCTAGCGTTTGTTTGGAAGCTTGGCGACAAAAGAAAATTTACGAAAGTGAACGCGCAACCATTCCGAATACGCCGTTTTCGTATTTCTACCGTAAACATCCGCCACATACGAATGGGACGGCATCTGGAGGAACGCAAAATTCTCGCCACATCTTTACGGAATCCCCGCGCCATGAAGAACCTTGCATGTAGCGCGCGCTTCTCGACAACGAAACGACGGAAACGGTAACAATCGTTGCCGCTCTCCTCTGTTTTTGTCCTCGCCCCACTGGAAGCGCGGCTTATCCCCTACGCGCAAAAAGCTTTTGGTTCGCCTCGTCTCGAGCCGGCTGAAAATGCAAATACGGATGGTTTCCGAAGGAGCCTGTTTCGGAAGTGGTGCGGCGTGAAAGGTGGTGGTCTGAATACTTTATGGCGAGCGCAATTTTACGAACAAGAAACGTGGCGCCGACTGTTTCGTCAGATGCGCCTTCGTGCTTGCCATCGTAGCGCAACTCGGCAGTTTCTTCGTTTCCTCGACGAGCTCTCCTTACTTTGAGAAGACCAGTGTGTTTTTTGCAAGGGCGACATTTTTAAAATGGAGCATTCTAAACATGGCTTTATGTTTACAGACGATTGCCTTCATATGCGGTATTCCTTTGGTAATTTCAGATCTTAGACACTATTAAGCCTTCATACATGTGAGGCATGCTTGAGTACACTATTGAGTACTGCAATAGCGCTACGAACACTACTGCTAGGCATTCTGTCACGGCATCAAGCAAGAATAAGGCTGCGTTAAGGACACCGTCGCGAAAGAATTACAGCGAACCATCGGTTTTTCGCGAATCGCGGAGCCGAGAGGCTTCATCACGAACATTCAGTTCTGATGTATCATTGTTGACTAAATGACATTGCTTAAAATTATTCATCCAGTGCGCGTGTTGAAGAACCATATGCGTTGAAGCAATATGGAGGACATATTCTAAAGACCACAAATAAAGAAGATCGGGGCGAAATGTAAGACAGTGAGTTGAACTTTTTTTTTCAGCAGTCTTCTCACAATGTATGCTACATTCCAAGGTCGTGTTGGCCTAATATATCCCTAAATAAGTGCCGTAATGCATGGTTATGTAAGCAATTAAATTATGCGTACCGGCACCTTACACTGACTGTTAGACGTAACCTTCCAACCATCAACCAGCGGCGTAGGTCACTGCTTGGGGGACTCCTCACTGATCTCTCCATCAAGATTGTGCACGTGCTCAAAGTGCACGTAAGGGCACGTTGAGTATCAGGTATCTCAGGTTATTCTTGCACGGAAGCTGCTGCCGTTGTGTAACCGTGATTACGTCGCTGGCGAAACGAGGATGGAAAAGAAAAACAACCAAACAGAAACAAAACAGCCGAACGAGTGTCATGATTTGGTTCCCGAAGATCCATCGGAAGAAGAGAGCTCGTTTGAGCTAGAATTGCTTCATCTGCAGGCAAGTCGCGTCCCCACGGATCGTTCTTTCATCCTCAGCGTGTTCCACTTGCCTGGTCTCTGCAACACTGCCTCCTCGCCCTCGACCGTGATTTCGGGCTTGTGCGAAGACTTATTTGTTACTTGCGTCAGACCACCCCTACTATCGGCTTTCGAAGCAGTGCTTGGTTCATGAAGGCGAGTATGCTCGGCGAGCCGTAGAGTGTACATCTCCTTCGTTGACTCAAGAAGCCTTTTAAGCTCTCGCCTCTTTCCCTCCCACAACCTAGGTCACATCTTCCATCACTCCGATCGCTGGCGTAGGGCCACCGATAGCGCCAGTCGACAACAGGTTGTGACAGGTGGCGTTAAGTACCAAAGCCTCGGAGCGCACGGGCGGTTGGTTTCAATGAGACGCACACGTGGAAGAGCGTGGAAAATCACCAGAATTGAGACACCATAATTTTGCGCAAGCCTTTGTGTGCGTGCGCAATCGCGTTTGTTTTGTATTCATAGATATAGCGTGAACTGATGTCTGTTTAAAAACGTAGAGGAGTATGAAAAAATACATAAGGAAAAAAGATAGAACTTAAAAAGAGAGGTAAAAGCTTGAGGTATTGAGATGACAAGGAGCTAGATACACAGCAAGCATTAACTCGCGAGCGGAATTTAGGGGTGCGCAGACTGCGCCGTGCTTAAAAGTCGAACATTGCGCCATACTGAGAAGTTTTGTTATATATACATTTGCAAATGAAGAGATACGCACGCTTAACGAATAAAAAAAAACTGATAATTTATTAACTAACGTTGCGGCCGGTGGACCGGTCTTCGTCAGAGTTATTATGGTTACAGGGCGCCGTCGTTTATAAGCCGTTCCCTTACAAAAATGTATTTAGAATGGCTATAGACTGTCTAAAGCCATGTTTAGACAGTCTATAGACTATCTACATACATATTTGTACTGGTTGGACGGTTTTTTTTATTGCGATAGCAATTATATGGACAGTCTCGGCTGGTTTTTGCCATCGCCGTCGCCGCCGTCATGCTGCGTATATATATATATATATATATTGAGAAGAGGTTTATTGGCGGTGCGTTCCTGTGGTGACGCTCTGAACAAACACAGCGAGTCGGGGCAGAGCACCGTCCAGAAAGATGCCAGCGACAAGCAGCGCGAGGCGAGCGTTGGCGATACTGCTGACCGGCGACGCGTCTTCTTCTTCACAATTCGCCCCCGCCGGAAAAGAGCCATCCTGGCGACCTAGGAGTCTGGAGGCAGAGGGCTGTGGTATGGCTTGAGACGTGCCACGTGGACGAGGTCACGTCCACGCCGGCGCATGTCGTCAGATGGGGAAACTGGCTCAATGATAAAGTTCACCGGGGATGTTTGCTCCAAAACACGGTAAGGCCCTTCGTACTTTGGGACGAGCTTTGAGGAAAGTCCAGGAGCTTGGTACGGAACAGCCAGCCATACAAGAGATCCAGGGGAATAGCTGGGACTTGGAAGTGAGTCGGCGTTGTTTTCCTTCTGGCGCTGTTGTTCTTGGGATGTAAAGGTGCGCGCGAGTTGGCGGCACTCTTCCGCTTGTCGGGCAGCTTCGGACACAGGTGGGCATTCGGAAGCGTCCGGACGATATGGTAGGAGAGTGTCGATGGTGTGCGAAGGTTCGCGGCCATACAGGAGGAAGAAAGGTGAGAATCCCGTGGTAGCCTGTGTCGCGGTGTTGTATGCGAACGTTATGAAGGGAAGAACGCGGTCCCAGTTACCATGATCAGATGTCACGTACATCGCGAGCATGTCACCGAGGGTGCGGTTGAATCGTTCGGTGAGCCCGTTAGTCTGCGGGTGGTATGCCGTGGTCCGTCGATGAACAACGTGGCATTCGGAAAGCAGCGCTTCGACGACTTCCGAGAGGAAGGCTCGACCTCTGTCACTAAGGAGTTCCCGAGGTGCGCCATGTCGAAGGATGAATTGGCGTAGGACGAAAGACGCTACGTCCCGCGCAGTGGCACTTGGCAGAGCAGCAGTTTCGGCGTAGCGTGTCAAATGGTCCACAGCGACTATGATCCACCGATTGCCATCCGGTGTCATTGGAAGTGGGCCGTAGAGATCTATGCCGACGCGGTCGAAGGGGTTGGCAGGGCACGGAAGTGGCTGCAAGGCTCCAGACGCGCGTGAAGGCGGTGATTTGCGACGCTGACAGTCGGGGCAGCACTGAACAAATTTTCGTACAAAGTTGTACATGCCGCGCCAGTAGTAGCGGTGGCGAATACGTTCATAGGTTTTGAAAACTCCGGCATGGCCACATTGTGGATCGTCGTGGAAGGCAGCACATATTTGTGATCTTAAGCTTCGGGGAATTACCAAGAGCCATTTACGGCCTGCGGGAGCGTAGTTCCGTCGGTGTAGCAGCCGATCACGAATGGCGAAATGGGCAGCTTGGCGGCGGAGAGATCGGGATGCAGGAGTGGTCGAGGCTCCCGAAAGATAGCCGAAAAGAGAAGCGATCCATGGGTCACGGCGTTGTTCAGTAGCTACGGAGTCAATGTCGAGAGATGTGACTGAGTGTGTGCAGTTCGTTGCGCAGGCCGAGTCTGGAGGTAGAGGCGAACGAGACAAGGCGTCCGCGTCAGAGTGCTTGCGTCCGCTGCGATAGATGACGCGAATATCGTACTCCTGAATTCGGAGTGCCCAACGGGCTAGTCGGCCAGACGGATCTTTCAACGTGGCGAGCCAACAAAGGGCATGGTGATCCGTTACCAGGTCGAACGGGCGACCGTACAAATACGGGCGGAACTTGGTAAGCGCCCATACTAGAGCTAAGCACTCCTTTTCAGTGACGCTGTAATTGGTCTCTGCTTTTGTCAGCGTGCGACTCGCATAGGCGACGACGTATTCGGAGTAGCCGGGCTTACGTTGGGCGAGGACAGCGCCAAGACCGACCCCACTAGCGTCTGTATGCACTTCAGTTGCAGCTGTTGGGTCGAAATGGCGAAGGATGGGAGGAGAAGTGAGCAGACGACGGAGCGTAGCAAACGCGACGTCGCACTCAGGAGACCAGGAGGAGAGGTCTGTGTCGCCGCGTAGGAGCTGGGTCAACGGCGACATGATGGACGCGAAATTTCGGACGAAGCGCCGGAAGTAGGAGCACAGTCCGACAAAACTTCGAAGCTCTTTGATGGTAACAGGCTTCGGGAACTCGGCGACGGCACGAAGTTTCGCAGGGTCGGGTAGAACACCGTGCTTAGATACTATGTGGCCTAAGATGGTCAGCTCCCGCGCGGCGAAGCGGCACTTCTTAAGGTTGAGTTGCAGTCCAGCGTTGGTTAGACACGTCAAAACCTGTCTGAGCCGATGTAGATGGGTAGGAAAATCGGGAGAGAAAACGACAATATCGTCGAGGTAGCATAAACACATAGACCACTTGAGGCCACGCAATGTGTTGTCCATGAGTCGTTCAAAACGTGGCAGGTGCGTTGCAAAGGCCAAAGGGCATCACGTTAAATTCGTACAGCCCGTCAGGTGTAATAAATGCAGTTTTCTCGCGATCAGCTTCAGCCATCGGAACCTGCCAGTAGCCAGAACGTAAGTCTAAGGACGAGAAGAATTCTGCTCCTTGAAGGCTGTCAAGGGCGTCGTCGATGCGCGGCAAAGGATAGACGTCTTTCCGCGTCACCTTATTTAAGCGACGGTAGTCGACGCAAAAACGAATAGACCCGTCCTTCTTGCGAACTAGCACGACAGGAGATGCCCAAGGACTGTGGGATGGTTGAATAACGCCACGGCGTAGCATATCTTCGACCTGGTCGTTGATGACGCGACGCTCTGCAGCAGAGACGCGGTACGGTCTTTGACGCAACGGCTGGTGCGAACCGGTGTCAATGTAGTGGTGGACTTCCGACGTGCGGCCCAACTGCGGCTGAGAAACATCGAACGAAGTCGTGAAGTGTTGGAGAAGTCGAAGAAGCGCGGCGCGTTCTTCGGCAGTCAGGGTATCAGCGATTGAACTCGTGAATATTTCACTCGACGAGCCCTCCTGTGTTGAAAGGGCAAGAAGGTCGCTCGAGTCAGTGTGACACGATTCGTCTGGCACGTTCAGAAAGAACGAAGGGTCAAGCTCTTCCACGCGACCGAGACATTCGCCGACAAGCAACGTAACCGGTGCGGAGAGGGAATTGTAGACAAAAATATTGCTGTGGCCGGCAGCGATGTCAAGAGCAGCAAAAGGCAGTGGGACGGCTCTGCGACTCATGAAGGTGTCGGAAGGTGTGAACAAGACCGTAGCATCGTTGAGGCCACCGCAAAAGACAGGGACAACGGCAAGAGAGGCAGGCGGAATGTCGGTGTCCTCGCGCACGACGAGTTTAGGCAGCTGAACAAGAGCGTCGTGGAATGGCTCTGCACACAGCGGCGAAAATTCAACTTCAGCGCGTGCGCAGTCGATGACGGCATTGTGACGTGATAGAAAATCCCACCCGAGGATGACGTCGTGCGAGCAGGCAGAAAGAACAATAAACTCCACGACGTACATAGTGCCTTGTATGAATACGCGGGCAGTACAGGATGCGAGAGGTGTGATGTGCTGTGCGCTGGCCGTGCGTAGCGACAGTCCAGAGAGCGGCGTGGTCACTTTGCGTAGTGAACGGCAGAGCTTGGCGGCTATAACAGAAACGGCTGCGCCGGTGTCTACAAGGGCAAATGAAGGAAAACCATCGACAGATACGGCGACTACGTTAGCAGGGGAAGTGCGAGGACTTGGGCAGTTCGAAGATGGCGCAGTTCTTGCCTCTTGAACTGCGGCGTTTAGTTTTCCTGGTTCGAGGGTCCGGGTCGGCGACGCATTGGGGAGAGCGATCGCCGTCGAGGAGATGGTGAGCGGCGCGACGGAAAGTCAGGGTGGTCAGTGTAAGCATCCGATGGTGAGGGTCCGGTAGGAGATGGGCGCATGGGATGAGCGCCGTATTGGAACGGCCGGGTAGCGTCGCTGGATGTTTGAAAGCGACGGCGACAATATCGAGCAACGTGCCCTGGAGTACCGCAGGCGTAGCAAATGGGACGATTGTCAGGAGTCCTCCAAGAAGTGCTGACTCGCGGCTCGGCCCAAGATGTAGGAAGAGGTGCAGATCGGTGGGCATATTGCTGCATAGGTGGGTAAGGCTGCTGGGGAGGCCTACGCACCACCTGGGCATACGTAATAGGTGAGGCTACGGGCTGCATAACCGGCGCATATGTAAGAGGCGCGGCCACGGACTGCTGATGGTGAGCGACGGGAACGGCTTGAGCGACCTCTTCGGCAATAACAGTGCAGAGCGTTGGCGGCAGACGAGAGGGCGGCTCCTGTGTGAAGGGGACCAAGGAAAGTTGACGAGCAACTTCTTCGCGCACGAAGTCCTTGATCTCCTGAAGCGTCAGCGAGTGCTCGGGAACAGTACCAAGACTCGAGAGCGAGTCGGCATGCGATGAAAATGGCCGAGTCAGGGCGCGCTGCTTCCTCAACTCGTCATAACTTTGGCATAAAGTGACGACTTCCGAAACTGTGCGAGGATTCCTGGCCAGGAGCATCTGAAATGCGCCATCGTCGATCCCTTTGAGGATGTGCTGAATCTTGTCCGACTCAGGCATGGCGGCGTTGACACGGTTACAAAGATCGATGATGTCTTCAATGTAACCAATTGAGAAGAGGTTTATTGGCGGTGCGTTCCTGTGGTGACGCTCTGAACAAACACAGCGAGTCGGGGCAGAGCACCGTCCAGAAAGATGCCAGCGACAAGCAGCGCGAGGCGAGCGTTGGCGATACTGCTGACCGGCGACGCGTCTTCTTCTTCACAATATATATATCCCAAAGAACATAATTCCGAAAAAAGCTTCCGAAGCACGGAATCGAACCAGCGACCTCTCAGTCCGCAGCGCGTGGCGCTAAACACTACGCCACCAAAAGCAGATCCTTTAGGTAGCTAACGGCGAGCGTTATATACACCCCTTTTACCGCAGTACTCAGAGACGGCAGGCGCTTATAAGCGTTTCTTCATTACCAGCTAGATGGCGCGAAGCGCGCGACGGCCGCAATTAAAGATTTGCGCAGGGAGAACCTTGCGCTTCCGCTGTCTGCTCGCGTGGTTGTAGTTGCCGGGTAACGCCGTTGCTCT